>NW_008659680.1:35293-65072 GCF_000695815.1 Acanthisitta chloris | reverse complement strand
CCTCTGGGGCCATGCACAGGATGACAAAGATGGGTTGGAAGAGGTGGTCATGCTGCTCCTTCAACCTAGGTGCTGGCTAGTAAAGACAACACTTGGACAACCACAAATGCTATAGCGTCCAGCACCACCATGGCTCTGCGTTTCCATAAAACAACTTGGGAAGTGCACTGTGAGCTGCTGGGACTCGTATCACTGCACAGCTATTTCTCCTTCCATATTATTCTTCTTGCACAGTGTTGTGCCTAAATGTCAGAAATATGCCCCAAGTGATTTGTCTTTACCCATTTGAACGGTCTTTGCTTGAGCAAGTAGCTCTTACGCACGGAACCCTTCAAGATTAAATACATTAAATGCTTGTCTGTAATGTCAGGAATAAAATAAAATAATGTCTTCTGGAAATACACGATAAGAATTATTATGAACCCTACAGAAGACAACACAATAACATGTTATCCTCCCTCTGTAATTCAATTATAAGTGTGCATTGCATAAGGGCCATGAAACATTTAGGCCCAGATACTCAAAAGGCCAAGTACATATGTTTACAAGCTCAATTTTGTGTTTGCAGTCTGAAATGGGCGGAGTTGTACCTCTGTCAAACTAATCTGGCTTGCATAAGGTATCATTAGAAGCAGAAGTACTTTGGAAATAATAATGCCTGCAAACAAAAGAACAAGGTACTCTGAATAGTTTTGAATAATATAGTTATCAGTACTAATGTTAAAAGCTAATTTCTCTTCCTGTATTTACTGTGGACTCTATACAGGCCAACTCTCTTTAATTTGTACGAAATCTCCCACAGAAGGATGACAGGTTCCTCTGAATGCAGAAAGAGAGGGGTGGGCATGTAGTCAAACTTACAGAAGGTTGGAGGATTTTTTTAATTGCAAATTAAAAATGCCATTTTGCAGAAAATGCAGCTCTCAGACCAGCCAACATGGATGGGTAGAATTAAAACATCCCACTGACAATTTCATCCCAAGTAAGCACTCGGTGAGAACCAGAAAATATAACCTTAAAATATGATCATCTTACTCTTAGTTAACATTTCACTGGTGTATTTTAAAAAGCTTTTCCTCCACAGAGGCAAATGGTAAAATAAGTATGCCAAAAGAAGAAATGAACACTTGCACATGCTAACAAAGAAATCACCAACTAAGTAACCAACTCAGAAGTTTTCAAAAAGTCATGAAAATATGCTTTAAAACTTCTAAAAATGACAGAATCTCTATTAGAAATGCCAGTAGAAAATGTTTATCTAGCTCTAGCTGGATCCAGTTGATGTGTATGTTTTGCAACAAACCCCAGGTCTTTTACATTGCTATGAAATTACATCTCACAGAGAATCCTTGAACTATCCCAAGTCAAGGCAGTACTTTTAACACTTGATAAGCATAAATTGGCACAGAACAGAACAAGCTACTAGTGGCCAACACACGCTCAATAGCACATAATGGAAATTTTCACCCATTCAAGACATGGCACAGAACTTGCTGGCCAGGCTGCCTTTAGTATGATTAAAGTAGTGCAAATTACATCAATCCCTACCTGGCAAGAACACTAGCCAAAATTTGCCTAACTCTGAGCTGCTGCTGCATCCAGACACAATTCTAGCAAAACAAACTTTCCACTTGGCACTCTGCTTATGTCCAGCCTTTGCAAATGAGTGTGTGCCTGTTCTCAGTTCCGATTATTCCTCCAGCCAGGGGTGGATGGTTTAGTGTGCTTATACATACAAGGACTGAAGAACAGGTGCAGTTCTCACCATGTGAGTTGTAAAATCTTCACAAAAATATCTTTGTACACAGCAGGAAAAAAGTCAGGGGCAAAATAGGCAACAATCTGGCTCACTGCACGAATGCCTCCTACCAAACAAGATAATAAATAACAACAGATTCTTATGCCAAAGTAAAAGTTTTGCCATGGACTAATGTCGAAAATTTTTCAGTTAAACTGAAAGGAAGCAAAGACATTAAATGCCTCTCATCCTCATCCATTGTAAAACTTGTGTTATTACATTTTTAATAAAGCTAAATCAAAGAAGGACAACACCATGTTGCAGAATTAAGGACCATGTGCAGAATTAAGGACTCCAGGACTAATGAATTGTAGCTGATTTCCCTAGTCCCGAGAGTACTGTTTACTTCCTCCAGTAAACATATGTATGAAGAGTTATGTGAAAAGATACTCCAACACAACATCTCCTGGCACCAGAAATGAGTCTCAGGATTACAGGATAAATTTTGGACAGCTCTCCAGTGGCTCAGAATGCTCCACCACTATGCTATTCCCCTTCATGAAGCAGTCTGAAGGATCCCCTTCATGAGTACATTTGATTCCTATGCCTTTCTCCACGCATTTTTGACTGCCATGCGCTCCTTTCTGCTGCTGCTATAAACCCATATCCTCTCTTCTTAAACTGTGTGAGCAACCAGAAGGATTTTGGTTATGCTGTCCTAAACCAGCACTCCTCTTGAAGAGGATTCTCTGGATGCCACATATAACCTGGGGAAAGAAGGCACGGCCTACGAGCAGAAGTATGTAGGCATACACCACAACATAGCACAGTGCAGGTTCACAATGACATAGCACAAATTCTTGCATGTTTTCATAGCCCATTCTCTACATGGAAAAATTTTGGCTCTTTATACTCTAACAGAGACATTTACCACCACCTCCTCCAAATGGAATATGCACCTGGAATTTTTGGGTGATAAAAGACATTTATCTAA
Source organism: Acanthisitta chloris (assembly GCF_000695815.1). NCBI lineage: Eukaryota > Metazoa > Chordata > Aves > Passeriformes > Acanthisittidae > Acanthisitta > Acanthisitta chloris. Next base: position 62,340 of record NW_008659680.1, on the reverse strand, counting down.
ATCTGCTCTGGAAAAGCTGACAATGAATGAAGATGAGAAATCCTTGATTAAGACCTGGGAAGCAGAGACTGACACAAATTTATGAGTTTTTTTTATAATATCTGTATTGTTTGGTGGTATGGGTTTTTTTTCCCTACTCAGATACAATAAATGTAATCCTTCAACTCAAATTCTGCATTGAGGAAGAACACAGAAGCAGAATAGCTTCTGCTTTCTCTAATAAAACAAATAGGTATAAGGTTAAGAAAATGCATTAACTTCACAATAAGAAAGGTAAAGCAGATAATTTATTTGTACAAGGGATCCACAATGCGGGATTTTTAAGTACAAAAGACTTTTTACATACAGCATTTTTAATCCCACCACTCTATTTTACTGCATCCTCCAAACACTTACTAAGCCTTGGCAATGCAGATAAACATCGTTTTTACTATTTCAGATGGAGAAATAGAGGCACAGACAGAAAAGTCTCCAGCAAATGTAAAAGCCAAGATAATAGAGCTTCAGTGCATAACAAAGGTCCTACCTAAAATCCATCAGAAGCATTGCAAGCCTTTCCAAATATTTTAATGGTGTTTGATTCATGGCGCAGAAGACCTAGGAGTAGCTTTCTGTATCAGTCATTAAGTTGGTCTCCTTCTTTCATCAATCACTTTAACCTGTCTGTAGTTTGGACTGTGTCGCTGTCAGAGAACTATTTGAATTTCACAGACATGCTATGGAAGCATGAGAACTCCTCTGAAGGATCCTTCAGCAGTTCAACAGAGACATCATGTCCCCATTCTGTACTTAGTGCAGTAGGCAGTAAGGTTAAAGATGGAGATATACACCTGTTCTGAAAATATCTTCATGTGCTTTTTAAACAAAAATTAGCTTTGCAGATTGCATATGAATCACAGAATTTAAGGGTTGGAATGGACCTTACAGATCATCCTCCCTGCCATGGGCAGGGACACCTCCCTACTAGATCAGGTTGCTCATCCAGCCTGGTCTTGAACACTGCCAGGGTCAGGGCAGCCACCACTTCCCTGGGCAACCTGTTCCAATGTCTCACCACCCTTACAGTAAAAAACGTTTTTCTAATATCTAACCTAAACTTCCCCTCCTTCACTTTGAATCCATTACCCCTTGTCCTACCACTGCAGTTCCTAACAAAGAGTCCCTCTCTGGCTCCCCTTCAGATATTGAAAAGTTGCTATGAGGTCTCCACGCAGTCTTCTCTTCTCCAGGCTCAACAGCCTTTCTCAGCCTGTCTTCATAGGGGAGATGCTCCACTCCTCTTACCAACTTCGTGGCCTCCTCTGGACTTGCTCCAAGTATGCAATACATAAGTATACAATAGGCGTGGGAACCTGAAGTTTCAGGTGTAGGAATTCAAGCATGTAAGACTTCACATTCCCCCTTTCACATTGTCATTAAATGCTCCTCATTATTTTTTCCATCTTTAACTGGAAATGAGAGATCTGCACTTGATTTTCTCTACTGGCACCCAAGGAATCATATCTCCTCTCAGGTATGTCTGCACATGTCACGGTTTAACCCCAGCCAGCAGCCAAGCACCACACAGCCGCTCACTCACTCCTCTACCAGCAGAATAAGTGAGAGAATCAGAAGGGTAGAAGCTGGAAAACTCATCAGTTGAGATAAATACAGTTTAATAGGGAAAGCAAAAGCCACGCACACAAGCAAAACAAACCAAGAAATTAATTTACTGCTTCCCATGGACAGACAGGTCCCCAGGAGAGCAGGACCCCATCATGTGTAACTGTTACTTGGGAAGATAAATGCCATCACTTCAAATGTCCCCTCTTCCTCCTCCTTCCCCCAGCTTTATATGCTGGACATGATGTCATACGGTATGGAATATCCCTTTGTTCTGTTTGGGTCACCTGTCCTGACTCTGTCTCCTCCAAATCTCCCATGTACCCCTAACGTCCTTGCCAGTATGGCAGTACAAGGAGCAGAGAAGGCCTTGACTCTGTGTAAACTCTGCTCGGTAATAATGAAAACATCTTATCAACCTTGTGTTCAGCACAAATCCAAAACACAGCCCCAAACTAGCCACTGTGAAGAAAGTTCACTCTACCCCAGTCAAAACCAGCACAACACATTATTGTTGACTGTAGTGTTGATATGAAGGCAGCATTCAGTTCTATGATCAATCTTGTGACTGTGATACTCTCATACTCTGAATGTACATGAGTAAGTACAGATGAATATTCTGATTTGCAGATCCTAGTAGCTGGATGTCCATCTAACTACCTGAAATGCCACCTCTAACTGTTGGTGCAATGAAGAAACTTGTACAAATATTTGTTGCTATATGCACAAAATAGGCACACAACATATACAGACTGATACTAAGCTGAAAAATGAAAATCCCATCCTATTTTAAAAGAAAACGCAGTATCTCAGGAGGTAAATTAACATTAAGCTTATGTCAAGCTCAACTACTTTCTGTGTTTTGGAATAGCTATTTTTTGAAACTTGACCATGGGTGGGTTTTTTCCTGTGCCTCTGCTGCTAGCAATTGTGTCAGTTTTTGACCCATACTCTGAACAAGGCTTGAGATTTTGTTTACACATTTTTATCTACCATATGTCTCCTTCTGATGGCTAAATTAAAACTAGTCTTTTTAGCCAATATTTTAAAGGACTTGGCATAAACCTAAATAGTAATTGTAAAGGTGATAGAAGAAAAAGTTGTTTTTGACTAAAACTGGAAGTATTAAGAAGACCCTTAATCAGCATATATGTTTTCAAGAATTGCACTGAAGAGAAATTGCCAAGGATTCTTCATTTACAAGTGAGAATAGTAAGAATGTATTAGCTACCAAACAGCACTCGCTGCCTCTCTGATCACTACCCTGAATTTCCCAGCATTTTCTGACAAGTAATGCAGCAATTCAGTATTTCTTGGCATGTCTGTCCAAAATGAAAAGAATATCACAAGGTGGTTTTCTTGGCTATGACATTCCCAACAGACTGTAGCATGTGTCAACAGAAAAACCAGAGTGACGTGCCTTCCACTTTAAGCGACAGATACATTACATGCCAGAAAACAGCAAAAATATCCTTTCTAATGTAACTTCTAAAAAGATATCTAAAATTTGATCTATGAAACAGTTCAACCAAATAAACCATGTTCACTCATGATGAGTTTGACTGTATTTAGATTACTTATTATATAAAGATCATTATCCTTGATATAAAACTGTCACATATTAAGAAAAACCCTATATGCAGAAAAAGGTTCCCCAGAGAGTGTCTCAAACCCCCATCAGCTTCCAGAGCTCTGTATATCATATTTGGGGCTTTTGAGTTAACCAGAAGTCATACAAAAGTGCATGTAACCAGGCAGCTTGTTATTGACTTTGTTTCTGAGGAGGCTTATGTACATTATTTATTCAGGCAGCTGTAAGAAATAGAGTGCTCTTATGCAACATGCTTCACATTTGACAGATTCACATAAATGTATGCAGTGGTTATGTCAGTGCATTTGGCCAAATCACACCCCGTTTTTATTATATTAATGCAAAAAATGCATTAGGCATGTTGCTCTGATATAATAGGTTCTTTTGGAAGAGGGCCACAGTCAGAGCACTGCAACAGTTTTGTGGTTACTGCTATATTCACACACAAATGTATACTTTGAGTCCTTTTTTGGTGCTATTTATGTCTGGGCATTTCATAAGATAAGCCTTCCCTACTGCTTTAATTTTGCTCATTGCTTTATAGCAACTGGAGCTTTGCAACAGTGGTTAGTTCCTTGTTCAATAATTTTTGCTGATGTGCAACATCAGACAGGATTGACTCTATGTTCTCCAGCTGGCACAACTGTACATTTTCATAAATTACACTAATCTAATTCCTTATATAATGTAGCTGTGAGCAAGAATTGCAGACCTGGAACTCTACGTTTTTCTACAAAGCATGAATAATGATTACTTCTTAGGTGGGTGTGTGCACATTCTTGTTTTATTAGATCAGTCTCATAAAAGAAAGATTGCACCATGAATGCCAAGATTATTTTTAACATAATTTCAAAACCTGGCAGAAGTAGTGGCTATCTGAGGTTATTAATTTATCACAATTTTACCTTACTTTATCATCCTCAATTTATTCTGTTTTTTGAAGTCAACATCTGCAATGTGTCCTAAGTAAAATGTGAAGAATCTTACCGACAGAACAAATTTAAAACCACTATTTGTCCACCCAGTCTAAAAGGCTTGAATATGTCACTGCAGCTGGTCTGGAGAAAAGAGGTCACAAATCCTAATTTTGTAATACTTGCCAGTCATTTCAGAAGTTCTGTAGGACTGCAATTCCTTTCCTAAACTGCTACGAATTTCATGCGTTTGTACAATTTTGAGATTTTCATACAAAAAATCCATAAATAAAATCCTCCAGAGGATACTAAATAGTGGAACAGAACACAGTAAGTAATATTCCTACTAAATCATTGGAATCACAAGTGGAAAAGAACAAACATCTGTTCTTCTATAGGTATGAATGGAAACAATGGAACGCAGTAAATGAGCAGGAAAATATCTCCTTGAGAAGTAGCATTATTAATCCACTAGCTTCAACTGAATAATCTCCTCATAACACCTTAATACTAATAAGAAAATAAATTATCTGTTTAAATGGAACATTTAGTCTGCATTCAATACAGCCTTGTCATGTTGACACTAGTAAGTTAATAAACAAGTGGATATTAAATTAGAATATGGGAATAAAATATACACTACTTGAATCATCTGAGGGGAAAATACATATTTTCAGTCATCATTTTAAATTGTTAAAAACCTATTAGACAGTAAGATCACAGTAAATACACAACTTCAATATGCTTTAATTCTGTGCATTTTATGAGATTTAAGCAAATATCAGTGAGAGTTTTAATTTGGATCTCCCAACAGCTAGACAGGATTATTGTGAATGTAATAGTTTTATGTTCAAGTGGGATTCTGCTGTATTAAACTCTTTGTTAAACAAATCAGTCAAGCTCTCTCTCTGGAATTTTAATTTGCACCTTTGTAGATGGCCTGAGTTTCACTTTTAATGTTTGATTATTAGCACATTCTTTAAAGAGGCAAGATCTTACCACTTAATATGAGTTTCCTTTTATTTTCACTTGAGCAGAATTATATTTTAGACCGAAAAGGTCATCATTACCTTTAGTTATGTATTTCCCAGGGCATTTCATTTGCAGTAAAAAACGCTCTGTAAAAAATGTTGCCATGTTGTCACTTAACTAAAATCTGTTTTCTGTTAGGCTGACAACATTTGCTATCATGTTAAGTGCAATAGTTTTGTCCTTTACCAAGAGCAGTTGATAGCAGTGCTCCCAGCAGCATCACCAGAATCCATCTGGAGACCAAAACACAGGTTAAACACTTCCATGACAAGGCAGCTCACTGCAAGTCCCTTCAGTTTTTCAAAGCTGTCTCACTCTGATTCTTTCCTGATGGGTAGGTAGAACATAAATGAGTCATCTTATCTCATCCTGATTTTCAGATTTGCTTTCTTACTCTAGTTTCAGTCCAGACTTTCAGACAAAATTCTAGGACAAGAAGGACTTTGCCCACACGCCTGGCTTCCCAGGCATTCCTCTCAGCTGCCCCTGGAGCTCCTCATGCAAACTGCACCCACAGTACCTCGTTCGGGTTGCCAGAAAAGTCAACAGTGCCTCCAGGTTGCACACAGGACTCACACAGGGCACTCTCGGCAGATCACGATCTACTGATTCACCATGCAGCAACAGGGCTCAAGTCAATTCTCACCCAGGTGTTCACATGGGAGTCAACAGAACTATTTTCAACAGCAAAGTAAGGTCTGAAGCCTTTTAAAAGATTATTAAATTGTATAAGAGCAATTATGACACTGTCTTGAGTATCACAAGAAAGATTAAAAGAATATTAACTAACAATAACTATTGATTTGGGCATTCTTATGGGCTACAAAACAAAAAATTTGTTCTTGGCCTAAATAATGTGGTGTAGAAGCCTAAGATTTGGTCTCCTAGATCCAGATGGATGTTCTGGACATTCTAGAGTGGGGAGGTCTCTCACTCTCTTTGATATCCCTTTGTCTCATGCCCTGACCATACAGACCCAATTCTCAGAAAATACTGGCAATAAAAGATTAATCACAACTGATATATTCCCCTAGCCTCAGCTCTGGTCTCACTGTTCTGATATTTTCCAAGAAAACGTTTTCTGCCAAAAATACTCATTCAGCTCTGGTTGCGATCGAATGTCTGGAGAGTCTCAGTGGAAAATGAAACGTCTCCTCATCGTTGGATGGAAACCTACGATGAACACATTTTTAGCACAGAAACAAGTAGTGAATGCTAGGTATGAATGTGCAACCACTTCTGACCTTCTCTGACACACAGCTACCATACCATCTGGGAAGAGAGAAGGAAAACTTGTTTCACTCATGATGAATCCATGAGATCAATTCCAAACCTCTCCTTTTATTCACTGTATATTGGCTAACTGTCTCAAACTTTCCTTCAAAGGTAGAATTGAAGTTTAAGTCCTAGCTAATGTCACTCTTAATTAGAAACGAGTAATGACATACCTTATATAAGATTTTATTCCCAACTTCAAAAGGAGCTACCTAGGTTTGCTTGGTGTCTTTACTTTGAAGAAAATGTCTTTTATTACTTATTTTAGTACAACACATTAAAATCAAATATCTCCTGTAGCAAAACGATTCAAGTCCCTGGAACTCAAATAATTTTCTAATAAAAAATGCATGAGACAAATAAATGCACTTTATGTTCCACAAGAAAAGGCAGTTTCAACAGGCTAATGCTCAGAGAAAATTCATTTTATCAACCAGCCATTTCATTCTTTGGTGCTGTTACAAGCTCCCCGTGGTTGCTAAGCAACCATAATTCATCGTACCTTTTAATGGATAGTCTGCTACTGCTGAGAACATTAAGGTGAAGAGAATAAATGCCTTGGGTGAATCTTGAAATCTTTCATTATGCATGTCATTCTATTTCTGTAATGCTATAATGCTGAAATGTTTCTCTGGCAGGAAACTGAGTTGTGGTAATTGCATATTCCACTCATATATGTTTTGTAAGCAGAGCAGCACGTACTTGTCTAAAATGAGCTATTTCTAACATGATTGAAATTGGACTTTTCTACTTCTAAAGGTAGTAAATAAATCTGAGGAGGAAAAAAAGTGAGTCTGGAGTAAAGTGTCTAGAAATTTTCAGCAAGAATGACAAAATCCTATGGAATAAATTGAAAGTAATCAAACAGGCTTGATCGTAATGCACAGTGGTATGTGAATATACGGTACACAATTGAAAATGCAAAAACCGCAACGAAGAAACCATGTATCCTGTGCAACTTCCATCTTTTTAAAACACATGACATTCAAAGACAGATACACGTGTGCTAGATCAGGCACCTCCCTCCGTATTATTGAAACAAACCTCAGGTTTCAGTTGAATGCAAATGTCCAATATTACGTACATTTGCCACTTCATTGTTTCAGGCCTTTTCTCCTCTTGAGAAATACTTAAACCAGCCAAGGGGGCCCTAGCATGAATACAATTTCACAATTAGATCTGTATTTTGCAACTAAATAGTAAAGACATTATAAGGTGAGATAGAGAGCATAGACACTGTCAATGATGGATAGCACTACAAAACCCTATATGATGGATCTGTTTCTCTGGGTTCAACCTCCATTTCTTATCCTGATTATCTTCTTTTTCACACCTGTATATACCATGCTATATGCTCTTAAAAAAAAAGCCACTATATGCAGGTCAGATGTGCATTGTTTTTTCCTTGTTTTGAACATTAGATTCAGGTAGGTGTTTCATTTATTTTAGAAACAATGTAATTGGCCCTGGAGAGAAACTGGTTGCTTTTTTTTCCTATGTACCTTTTAATGTCAGTTTTCACTTTACGTATCATTGAAAACACTCAGTGACAAGCAATATTTTAAGTTCTCTTCCTCAACCATTTACAGCATTCTCTACCAGAGGCTAGTGACCGCAAACTCATCTTGAAGCTGCATGAGCAGTAATGCTGTGTTGTGCAGAGAGGACTGGTCAGAGGGCTCTTATAGCCCTGTTTGTTTTGATGTTGGAAAGGGCAAAGTCAAACCTTTTGCTTATCCTATCAATTGTAGTTGAGGCACAATTTAAGATTTATTTTGCTACTCTGCTATACTTTTACATGACTACTGATTTTTTTATTATTTTGGCAATACAACTTTTTAATTATTTGGCACGAAGGTGGGGGAACCCTATCTCTGAGAAACTCTGAAAGTTGTTCCTCAGGAAAGTGATCTGGAGGAAAAATCAGGGGAAGATGTTGCATATATGCACACAAATGAAGAGAAGAAACTGATGGTGTGGTATGGAGTTACAGACTTTGCATCAATCTACTCTACATTGATTTTACTTTTTTAATAGTGTAAGGGGAAACAACACACAGAAGTAACAGGAAAAGTAGGAAAGAGTTAAGAGGATCCAAACCAAGGATTATGCAAAGTTAAAATAAATGCATAATATGTCAAACAAAATTGTTTCTTTCCATTTTTCTGCTCAAGTATCCATATGACTTCATTTTCCACAAAAAGAAAGTATACTTGACTTTTCTTACCCTTTTTTTTCCTCTCCTTCCTTCCTCATTCTTTCCTTTGTCTACTACTAGTGACAAGAACCAAGAATTTGTGTTTTGTTACCACTGCCTGATTATTTTTCAGGAAGGAAAATGTTGCCTTTCCTCAAACCACTGATGTTTCCTCTAGAAGCGTCCTCTGAAGTAAAAGCAGCAGCAGCTTCACTGTCTGATTTTCATAGACTTTCACCCTTTGCTAATGTAAGTCACTCACTCCCTTCACCCCAAACACTTGCTATGCACAGTTTCATTAGTGGAATATAACTGAGGAATGGCTCAAAAATAGTTCCTCCTAATGATTCTCCTTGTTCTTTTCTACTGTGCAGAGGATGGTGATCCCAGAAAGTAGGGATCTCTACAGCCTGAAAAACTCTTAGAAGTCAGAATACTGAACCACTTCTGACTTCATATTCTCCTACCTAGTTTATCAAAACCATGGGAACAAATAGCAGACATCCACATGGGAGTAACAGAGGTGGAATCATCGTGGCCATGCTTGAGCACTTGCTGAAAAACATTTTGTTACATCTCTTGGAATCACTCGATCAGATCTACAGAAATATAGGGGGAAACTTAAGGCTTTGTGTCATCTCAAATCGCAATAATGCCTGAGGTGCAACAATATGATGAATGCTACTTATATCTTTCAAAAGCAGTATTACTTTCCCTTGAAACATTTAATGGCCAACCAGATGCATGTTTACAGTTGATCAAAGCTACTATTCCTAAAGCTAAGAAAATTTATGCTTATGCAATTCCACATTTCCTCTGTTGCTAACCTGCTTGGGCCAATGTCATGCAGTTTTAACAGGGTAAAAACCGATGTAATTAAAGAATGTAAAATTAATGTCTTAAGCTTCATTGTGAAGTAGAAAAAGAGGATACTTAATATCACGTATCAAAGTAGGAATTGAACAGCAAACTGAGACCTAACCACTGGAAGGTCACAACCAATAATGTTTCTGCAAATGGAAATGGGTTGCAGAAGCATCAAATGCAAATTACTGTTTGCTGGAGAATTTTAATAGAGTTCCACGTCACACTACAAAATGTTTAATTGTAACCCCATTTTAATAACACTATCTGATTAAATGAAAAGACGCCTTGCTGATTGCAATTACAATCTGTCAAACTGCGTATTTATTTACAGTTTGGTTTCCTAAAACCATAAGATAAAAAAAGGAAACTCTATTCAGCTTGTCAGCAAACTATAATTATTGTGTATCCTTCTGTCAGTTTCTGCATAAAACTTTTGGTTCTAAAATGGATCTAATTATAACTGCATCAACATTTTTATAAATGCTTGCTTTCCTTTCTTTCCCCATCCTTCCCTCCCTATAAGTGAATTTTTTTTGCAAAATCAGAAGGAGAAACTTCTTCTAAGCAAGTAACATTCATTTCTCTATTTTATATTTTCTATCTTAAGTTGTTGTCAGAATACAGAAGACTTATTCAATGTAAATATTATTTATGGCAGTGCACCTTCCTAGCACTGCACTCAAGCAAAGCCATGGGATTAGGACTCTATTGGCTTTTTCTGCTTTGCCATTAATGTCTTGAATATCAGCTGAGAAACTCTTTCCAAGTATATCATGTAGCTCATCTTCTACAAAGTCTATTTATTGTAATTTATAACCTTTCACAAGAAACAATTTGCCAGACAAACAAGAAATGAGTCCAAATGTCTGAACACTAGTGTATGTATCAACCAGTTACAGAAATTACATCTCAGAGAAAGGTCTATTAAATCATCCAGCCCATCTCCCAGACGGTGCAGGATTTTCCCATACATACATGTTCCAGTGCTTTAACACTACCTGGCACACTATTCGGATGCCACTACAAGAGTATATTTCTCAACATTCACCTGCTGCTTATTTTTATCCCATTACTTGCAGTGACATTCCTTAAGTATCATAAACATCTATTCCTTCGGCCTAACTTTCTAAGTAATGGATGATGATAAATAAATATAATATTTAAAATATGCACATAAACAATTTCATAAAATAACACACTATAGCTGAACCTTCAAGAAGAGTTATTTTTCTCAGGGTAGTTTATGGGCTAATACAGTCTGGATCATGATTACATGCTAATAAGATTTGGGAAAAGCTGATTATTTTTCTACTGTTTCTTAAATGGTCAAGTCAGCTATGAACCAAAACAGTCTGAGTTAATACACATCCTCTTGATTATTTATTTCCTAGCTGTTCCATCAACATCTATTACCTATCATACATTCTTAGACAAATATACATTTAATAAATATAAATATATAAGCACACCTTGGAAAAAAAAGACAGTTGAAAAATTTAAATGGTCTTCATCAACCTCCACTGCCTGCTGGGTTTTATGTACACAGTGGTGAAATTTTTAAGGGTGAGGACCTATACCCAGAGCTTGTCTGAGAAGTCTAGATGATTTCTCTAAAAAACAAGTTAGACAAACATGTGTCAGAAATGACAAGCTATGGAATATCCTGCTTTCAGGGAGATGACCTTTTAAAATCCTCCCTTGAACTACATTAAGGGAGGGACATTAAGGTTCCCTCTGGACCACTTTCTGTAATTTGGTAACTAACACAACATTAAGGCAGCACTGAGCCAGGATCCAAGAGGTCAGGTTACTTAAGCAACTGTTCCCTGTAGCACAGCTTTGCTATACTGTCTTTAATTATATAATAATCAAAACAATAACAATTATTTTAAAGCAGCACATTTGATTATATTTCTTCTCTTCAGTCTTGTTACAATTTACACTAGTTTTCCAAATGTTACAAAGAAAACCATTTCAGAATTATGCTGGCAGAGTGTGGATCATTATTGACAAACAATTTTGGTGACACACCCTTAATCTGATATAATCTAAATTCTCGTGATTTATGAACAAATGAAAGCAGCTATTATAGGACTATCTGTGTTTCTGCTGAAACTCTGGGAAAGCCTCTGCTAGAGTTGGACAGGATCAACATTAGGCCAGAATATTTCTGAAAATCCCACTGAGGTTTTCAGTCAGTCACAGAGCTCCTAAAATGTAGTTCAGAGACAGTAACAACAATTAAAATTACACAGGCCAGCCCCAGGGCAGAGAACTTTCCTATTGTGAATTTTCCCCTCCCTGCATTCAGGAAAACTGATGACAAGTGAGAAGAAACATGTGTGCTATGGAACCAGCCCCTAAGGCCTGGGCCTGGGATTCTGGGGCATTGAAGCACCACACTCTGTGGTTAAATAGATACTTCACTTCTCCCTAGCACTGACTGCGTTTCAAGGACAGGCAAAACGACCCTTGCATTTTTCCATGGATCTTAAATAAGGTTGCAGTATCACTTCCAAGTTGCATGAGAGCTCAAATGTCTCAGCTATCATTATACGCAGTCGCTGTAATAGCTTTATATTCGATGTGTAACACATGGCAGTTAATTCCTGCCTTTATTACATTTGAGGACATCTGCTAGTTCTAATATTGAAAGCTGGCTCTCACCACATTGCTGCCCACCTTCACATTACTGACCATCAGATGTGAAATCAGTTCCTGGTAATACTTTCATTATTATGGGTCCCCCTATGTACAATCATCTTCTTCCTCTTCCTTTAAGATCTGTTTCTTTCAGCCTTTTTCAGCTTGGGACTCATCTGTCTTTGTGAATTATATTTTACTGGCTTCTTAATAATGTAAATGTTTTTCTATCCTACAATACAGCATCTTGGCAGATAGGAGGGACTGATATTGCAAATACCTATTTGTGCTTTTATGAGTACATTACCTTCTTAGCGGATTAGTAACTGCAAAGCACTTTGAGACACAAGAAAGGTGAAGGTGCTGCAGAAGAACAGTGCCACTAGCATCATTTTTTTAAATGCTGTGGTTTGGGTTTTTTTTTTACAAAAAATAACTTCTAAAGTTTTGCCAGTGGTTATTTTACACTCTATACCTTCTGTCAGGCAACTTAAGCTGCACTTAATATCCAGATCAGCACTAAGCTTATTGCACTAAACACTTTTTATGCTACTTCATAAGAAAGAGGAGTGTAATAAAATTCATTAAACCAAGATCCCACACTTGAGTATTAGGGCATGTGTAGGAAACTGAAGCTTAGTTACTGAGTTAATCTCTGAAATTCTTTATGTGTGAATGAAGGTAATCTTAAAAGTGTATTAGAAGCAAGTCCCATCTCCGAATAAAAAAGTGCTGCTTTCTCATCAAGGGACTGATCCTGTAAATACTCCATACACAGGGCTTTTTTTTTGCTAAAGGACCAGAACATCTACTTTCATTTTTTTTTCAGTTTAGATCATTTCTGTAAGAATGAAATGAAAGCACCTATAACCCAATATCACTACAGTCAGGAAGTGGAATTTTGAAGATGGGATATGGAGGAGCTTCATCTTATTATCTATTAGGTATGCTGCATCTGACTTTAGCAACTAGGCTACTTGCTTCATTAACTCAATTAGCAAAAAAACTCCTACTATTAAAGTTACTGTCAGGCACTACAACCTCACTTATAACCCAGGGATTTGGTAAAAAATTTATACGATGCAGCCATGTGAAGTATGTTAATTAAATCAGTTGCATCTACTTTAATAATTTGCCTCTAGTTTCAGATGCTGTTTAACAATGTGGATCCACTATTTGGGGAAAAGTGGGATGTTTCAGATGCTACAGCCTGTCTTTTATATTCCCTTTCCAGCAGAGGGCTTCAGTGTTTAACAGTGTGATACATACTTACATACATATATATACTCACACACACATATGTATGTTCATACATATGTATATATTTGTATCTACATATATGTATATGTATGTATGACCTCTGAGCACTGAAGTCTGCATCAGCTGCAGGGCAGGGCAGGCACACAAAGTGCCAGGTCACTACCTGTAACATCTCCTTTGTCTCTTTTCTGTCCTGCATGTTGGTTGAGATAGGAATGTTGGGTATACCCTGATAATATGTAAGATAAACTGTAATGCCTTTGTTCACTTGACTTTAGAAGAAAAGACTTCATTTTTGTGGTTTCGTAGCTGAAAGATATGCATGCACATGCCTTAGAGGTGTTCCTCACTCCATAATGCTTCTTGCTGCCACTATATACTTTCAGTCCTTTTTTGTAACTGCATCCATCCACGATATGCACAGAAAATGAATTAAGGACATTCATGTCTTTATTGTCCACGTACAGAGGCCACAACATGTACAACGTGCTGCAAGTGCAGTGCAAAGGTCTGTGAGTGAGGCTGCAGACATCCTGAGTTGCATGCATGTGGCTGAAGTACAGCATTACACTAGCAGTGGAGGTTAAGGATTTACACACTTCTCCCAGGGAATCCCAACATGAGAAAGGGCATTTACATAGTGCGTCTGTATGGACCTTGTATAAACGAAGGAGAGGGGGAAGGAGGGAACAGAGAAGCAAACATCAGTCTAAAATGGATCTTCATGTTATTGAAAGGACCAGGGAGGAGTAGACATTCTTGCACTTGAAGCATTTCTTAACTGCCTTGTGAAAGAAAAAGGGATCAAAATAAGAAATTAGGTATTTTTTTACTTCTGATTCTTTCTCCACATCTCAAAACGCTACCAAGTAGAATTTTTCCTTCCCTTCCTGCTGCAAAAAGTTGCTGGTAAACTCAAACAATGATACTTAAAGCTCTGTAAACAGATTAAAAAAACCAGTGAGACTATTGGACCATTTAATTTCCTTCAACTCAGAAAAATCAGGAAAGCCAAGAATGTGTTTCTTCTCCCACAATGAATAAAGAATTTTTCTAAACCTCTATGACTCTACATATGCAAGACTTGATGAGGAGAATTCACATTCTGTTCTAGCAGGTGACACCAGCATGAAGCTCTGGGTTGCTGGAGTCCCAGCCTTCAGCAGAGCCACGCGGCATGGCTGAACTTCCAGCATACACATGGCACCTTAAGACAGCACATACCATAGTGGGACTTGTTTTGTCCACACAAGATACCTTTCTACTCCTGAACAAATCCATGAAGGATCTGCAGTCTTCTCAGCTGCTTTTGAGTTTCAAGGAATGCAAATGCCTGCATTGAAATGATGAATCAGGTGGAAGCAGAGGCCATTCCACCTGATGCACAAAACACTCCCTTTCATCTGCCCTTTGAACTTCTCCTTCCTTTTTGTCTTCACAAAAGCATGGCCACAGTCTTTGAGAAAGCAATTTCACTTCTATTCCATCTACAGGACTTAAGATCACTAAGATATTTCTTTGCCAAAGCCTGAGTCTTCAAAAACACTTCATTATCGTGCTGCTCTCGACAACTACATGCAATGTTAAAAGCAGCAGATTAAAGTCAACAATCTCTGCTGCTGAAACCCCTGAATTCCTGACATTTTCTGAGAGTTATGTTTTCTCTATTTACATACTCTATTATCTGTTTTGTTTGACACTTGCAGCTATGATGCTGCTTATGCATTAATCACTCCTGTGAGTACTTCACATGTGAGGTGTTGTATAATCTACCACCCGCAACTGAAGACTTTCTCTCCAAGCCACATTCATCATGTCTTAGCCTGTGCCTATCTGGTTAAAGTCTAAGAAACAGTAATTAATACAACTACAATTATTTCTTTTTTTTTTTTTACTTTTTTAGGTAGCAAATAAATTCCTATCAGACAATGGGTAACCACTGTCAAAAAAGTTCACCAAAGCTTTTTCTGTAGAAGGCTGTTTTTGAAAATAAAATAAGCCACCTTGTTATTTCTTCTTGAAATTATGCTGAAGTTGTTTTCCTACTGAATTTGTGAAATACGTGAGCCATGCAGAGTCTCGACAACCACACTCAAATAAGCAGAATGCTGTATTTCCCAGCTGACAGTAAATCAACAGCTTCATTGGCAATTTAAAAAATGAGACCAGGAATTATGCTAAAAAAGAGTTCTGGTCATTTGTGTACAAATATTTTCCTACAGTATGCACAATTATTTACTTGTCCTGTCTTTAAGGTAAGTTCTTAGTACTTACAGACATAAAGCATAACTTCACCAGATACTACTTTAAGACTAGAAAAAAAGCTAAGTTCATTAAAAACTCTAGCCATAAATAGTTTCACAGCAATTCTTGGCCTAGATGACCTGTAGAAGGTGGGGTCCCTCAATAGCCTACACCCACAGGGTGCTTTCTTCCACTCTGCTGATGTTCTCTTGGGAGGGAAAAACTGTAGAGGTGCTATTGGCTGAGGTGCTACCAGCAATAATATTCCTACCTTGTATGGATGGACTAATGTTTACTGTTGAGAACCCCCAGAGACAACAGGACCCATGTGAAGGTCCTGGTCCCCCCACTGTAATGGGGGGTCTATTAGTCAGGTCCCATATAGAGCAATGTTTTTGAGAGATGCCCCATTTGAGTTCAATCTTCAGGTACAGAGAACCAATCACCTCCCAGAGTACATTAGCTAAATGGCAAATATCTATCACTGTTAAAAATGCATGCTTTGTTTCCAGTCTGATTTTATATGGCTGTAATTTCTAGACATCAGATGTTTTGTAGCACAGTGAAGAGCCTTCTACTAGCAGATATGCAATATGCAGGTATTTATAAAACCTTGATCAAATTACATCTTAATCATCTCCTCTACATATCTTTTCCATTGTCTTTTTGATGACAAAAGAGTGGAGGAGGCATCAGAAGAAAGGAAAGATAAACATGATGTCCTGGAGCCCTTGATGGAATAAATCATCATAATTCTACTGAAAACAATAAAGTTCTGCTGACAGACATCAGCCAATCTGGCTGTGTATCCCTACGGTTAGGCTGTTTGACAAAATAAACTAACTATTGTAACCTTTTCCCAAACAAGGCTTTTTTCAGTGAGAAAATCCAGCTTGTAAAATGCAGTTTTGATTTTTGTTTTTGGTTGGGGTTTGGTTTTTTTTGTTTGTTTGGGTTTTTTTATGGAAAAGAAAGATAGCCTGTAAGAACACAAAGTTGCTTATTAAAGAGGAAAAAAAAAACCCCACAACTTTAACACAAGATGTTCCATGACCTTAGCTTTATGATTTGGTGGTACTGATGGCAATAACTCACTGCAATAAAATTTGGGGTAGCAGCAGGTCTGTGTAGCATAACAGTAAATTTTGATGTAAACTGAAGACCAGAGCCTGGTAATGAGGCACAAATGCAAAGTATTCACCAGAGACAGAAAGTATCTGCTATCACTGGCATGCAATACAAACTAGAAAAAAGTATCCAAACATGATTCAAATCTCAACACTTAAGTTGGAAGAGACAAATCTTTTGTATTGTTATCTTGTTCATCAGAAATAAAAACATTTTGGTTTGACTCAGTAGTCTGCACTGACACTTAAAGGTGAAAAAAAAATATAGTAAGTGTATCAACTGTATAGGTCAGCCTCAAGACGAGTCATAAATCCTGGATTTAAACTAATATGTATGGAACTAGTAAAGCAAAACCTATTAAATACGTCCCAGGTCCAACAACAACAATCTCCTATATTGGATTTATTAGCAACTGTACTGTGAATAATATCAGCTTCATTCTATCTGAGATGAAAAAGGAAAAGGAAAAGTAGCTGTCTGGTTTCTTCCCTGTTATACAGTGCCACATTTTGTTTAAGATATTACTCTCTCATGGGTTGCATATCAAAAAATACAATTCATGAGAAAGTATAATGTAATTGTTCAGGCTTTGATAAATTGGGGCATAATGTTAAATAATTATTCATTGCCTTTATTCTTCTGTCAAAGTGTGCAAAAAAAAAAAAGCAGCTTTTTATTGCCTTTTTTTATATAAGGACACGGGCCTTTGTGACATGCATTTTATTTTAAACTAATGCTTCTATTATTCCACATCTGAATAATTATAGCTGACATCATCTACTCTTCCGTGTCCTAGAAGATCTTTAGCTCTAGTCCACTGTTACATATTTTATGCATTGCATGAAATAAAATACCTCAAGATTTTGAAAATATTTATTTTAAAAACAGCAATGAAATTGTCTGTAATCACATTTTCTGCTCTGCTTTGAAAGCAGCATTATTCAATATGCCAGTGGTCTTTTCCATAAGAGCAACATATTAGAAATTCATGCTGCTCTAATATATCTGAATTCCTTGATGTACTGCACTCCCTACAGACCTAAAGAAACATTTTTGCTTCAGTTTCATATGTCCTGCACATTACCTACTGATGTGGTGGTTGTCAAAACAGTTGTACAGTAGCCTTTGAATTCAAAGTGTGCCTTGACTGTATACTAAAAATGACAATAAACCTAAGTATATACATTATGCTGGCTTTTGTTGCCAGCACAAGTAGAGCATTTGGGAAATAAAATCCCTGATTTTATTGTCTTTTAACATCTTTCCACTTTAAACTTCAAAGCCAGAAATTTGAAGCATTTCAAGAAACTGAAATATCTTTTATTACTTTCTTGTAAATTTTCTGTTATACCATCATGAGCCACATTTTCAAAAGGATCAGCCCAAGATTACAAATGAAAGCATTCCAAAAATAGGGTCTTTTTTTCCCCACTGTGTAGAAAACACCGTGATTTTTAACTCTGGTTTCTTGTGGAAATAAAGATTTCATCTATAGGATATACTAAAGAAGCTGAAATGGCTATACTTTTATTGATAAATTGAACACACAGAAAAACTCATTTTATAGAGCACATCCAAAAGCATTTTTACAGTTAAACACACATTCTCCTAGGGATGGTATACACATGCATTTGTTTGCAAATGTTAGAAGGGTATTTCTTGCAGTCCTTGGAAATATCCTTGGGATATTTCAGGAAAACTCATACAAACAGAGAAGGGATGACAGGTCAAGCCCCAGCTGGAACTGAACCAAACCCACACAGGGCTACCTTCAACTGTAAGAAACCAGGCAGGGATCCTTATTCCATTTATATAGAAACAAACATACTCACAGTACTGTAAATACATTTTCATTGAACAAACAGCTCTATCTACATCAAACTGGTTCCAGTTAAGAAGCAGGAATAGAAATCATGTCCATTTTGAAGGAGGACTTTGGAGAGCTCCCTTGCTGGTGCTGGACGATGTATTTCTCCCACTGTGCCTCACATTCTGCACAAGTGCTGTAGACTTCTGAAGCCTGATATGCAGATATAATAAGCATCTATAGAAATCTGTATGTGACAGCATGGTATAAATTAGTGTGCATGTGCATGTGTGTATATGTCTGTATGTCACCTAAGCAGAAAACAAATAATACACAAACACAGAAGCAAAAATATGAATTGACAGCAGAATAATGAGAAGGAGAAAATTTAGTGGGTTTGTTGCTTGGGTTTCTTTGTAAAGTAGTGGGGGTGCAATAGAAAGTCCAGTCAATCAAAAAAACTTCAAAGAAGGCTAATTCCAAATTTAAGTATCAGACACAGTCAATGGCAATGGGAAATTTTCATCTCCCAGCATTGTAAAATTTTTCAGAAAGAATTCCCACAGTGTAAAAAATCTGTAAGAAGCTGATCCCTAATACGAATTCACTGAGCTGGTAGTGGGCTCTTATTGTGTGTGTTTAAGCACTTCCACAGAGGAGAATTCTTACAGAGCTTGGGGCAAATCCTGCAATCCTTACTCAAAGGGATTTCATCTGCAGCTTGGAGGGAGTGCTGCACAGTATGAAACCAGGACTTCTAATGGGGGAAAGATTTGAAAGGGTTTTAAGAGGGGTACATCCTCAATTTTCAATCTGTCCAAAATCACAGAAATCCTCGTCTGAAAACACCTGGTAGCTGAAATGTAAGAAAAACGCTATACTCAGTATATGAACTGTTTTCCAACTTCATTTCTGAGCTCATTGACTTTCCTTTCTCTCATTTGGCTAATATTAATTAATGCTTTGCCTATAAAAACACAAACCGAAAAACACTCACTAGTTCCAGCACAGGCAAAAAAGAAGGTATTATTGCTAAAATACCAATATGTGTTAAAAACAGACAAAAAAGAAGGATGCTGAAAGTAAAGAAAAAAACAACCAAATTCGATCAGAGGCATATCGCACTGCAGCTGAATTTGTCCCAACATAAGTAAAATTTGCTGAAGATGTAAAATTAATTAGGGATAGAGAACAGCCAACAGATTCATTTCTAAGAATAATTTTTCTAAAAATACTCATTAGTGCCCTGAAAAATGAAGTGAGACACATGGTTTCCAAATACACTAAGTAGTATTTGATTTACCAGAAATTACATGGCACCAAGGGTTTAGATAGATTGGAAAAACTTATACATTACATTCTATATGAGGCAATATCAGAGTGATATAGACAAGTACATGTTAAATGGATCAGAATTTGAAGAGATAGTAAAAAAAGAAACTTAGAGATGAGTAATAGCATGAGAAAAGAGCCATATTGAAGAAAAAATGTAGAAGGTTCTGGATTATAAAGAAAAGCTTCAAACGTAAGTTAAGAATGATAGCTCTACAAAATCATTCTTCATCAATGGAAAGCCAAAAGGGCAATGGGGTCGTTCTAGTCACTGAAGAAGTCACTGAATTCACTGAAGAGTCAACAAATTATTTCCCTCAAGTTAATTTCTCTTAAGTTATCAAACTCAAATCAAAGGAACGATGCTGAAAAATAGTGTTTGAACTGTACAAAATCATGGTGTTAACATGCTACCAATTGTACTAACATAAGATGTAGCTTAATCCCTTTCACAGACAAGCCAGCTTGAGTTAAAACTATTGCTAGGTAAGAGGTCCTCTTGTGTTAGGGATAACAGTCAACTTAGCCCATGATACTTCAAGGATCATGCTTTATTTATTCAACAAATTGCCAGAAATTACTGCAAAAATTTAGCACATATTTTCTTGACATCTGATTTTCATTTTTTCTTATGTTCACTAAATCCCAATAGCAAAATTGCCTAGTTATATTATTTAGCTTTTTTGTATTTGCCCTCAATGCAATAATTCACTGTGATGATGTACAAATTCTCAAGGCCCTTTTTTTAGAGCTTATTGCAAGAGGTTAATGTCGAACATCACAGCTTAAAAGAATGCATAGTTTTGAGCCAGAACCATGGCTCAAAAGAGGTCAATTCAATGAAATGTTGTCTGTCTTGACTGGACTGGATTATCAAGCATTTCTTGTATTTTTCAAGTCCTTTCATAGCTCTGATTCTCAGAACCTCACACAAGATTTCACTCGTGCTCTTTAATGCATGCCATCAGCTTTGTAGACACGCAAGGAAAACTCAGAACCTTTCAACGGAGTATAGTTATATTTCTGTATGAAAATCTGCCTCTTGCTCAGTCCTCCCACTATTGAACATAACCCTGGGGTCAGATTCTGACCTCAAAAACAAAGTGCGCAACATCCTAGTAAATCAATAACAACTAAGCAGCACATAAGAAGTCAAGACTACTTCTCCATGCAGTAAAGCTTGCTGGACATCCTCAGAGGGAATGCAGAGCTCCTCAAAATCAAGGCAGCTTCACTTTAATTAAGTTGCAATGAAGCCCTGTGACAAGGCAGGTTTTTGTTTAAACTGTTTTCCAGCCACCCTGGCTCTGGGGATGTTAGTTTGAGGGGCTAATAGGGAGCTGAGCCTAGATCCCTCAGTCCCCAAACCTCCATGTGTTGCCTCAGCTCACTCGTTCCCAGGATTGATCTATGTTTTTTTTGATAATGTGGTCAGGAGCTAGCAAGCTGGAAGGCTCAACAGCCTCAGTCCCTGAGTGCAGAACCTCCCAGCAGGGACAC
Source organism: Acanthisitta chloris (assembly GCF_000695815.1). NCBI lineage: Eukaryota > Metazoa > Chordata > Aves > Passeriformes > Acanthisittidae > Acanthisitta > Acanthisitta chloris. The sequence continues at coordinate 40,948 of NW_008659680.1, read as the reverse complement.
AGAGCCCTAAGCCTCTGATCCTTTGGTGAGAAGCCCAGACCCTTTATCTCTAGGAACAGCCCATTCTTAACTTTAGCTGTTAGGATCTGCAGCTCTTGGGCAACTCATCTAGCCCATCGAGTGCGTTAGGTGCAGTGCAACCCACACAATGCCAGGTTCCATAATTTTCCATGGGATTTTTAACTCTTCAGTTTAGAACTGTACAACAGTGTGAAATAATCTTGTCTGGAGCTGCTATGCAAGAAGTATACTAATAATTTGTAGAGCCCATTTGAAAATGTAACATGTAAAGTCACTCTGCAGTTGTTGCAAGCAATTTAACATTCAAAGAAGTGATTTACAATATCAGGCTTCCCAAGATTACGACCATAATGACTATCTGACAGACTTTATAAGCAAGTCATCCAGTCATTTCAATTGGATTCTGGCTGGCTAAGGACTGGGAACTGTAAAAAGGCTATAAGATTTGGCCTAGAATCAGAAATAACATTTGCTGTTTTCCAAACGTGCGGTAAACAAGAAAGGAGATATTAAATTTTTGTACATCTCTCAGCACATGCAAATGAGAATGGAAAGAGCCTCATCAGACAAACACAGAACAACAGCCATCTGGATCCAAACCCTGCTCCAGCAGAAGTCAGAGCCTTGAGCCTCCTTTTGCCATTATTTACATCCCTGTAGAGCAGGAACACTTCCGCACAAGGCGGCAGAGGGTAACATCCTGGCTTTGAGGAACACACCTGTAAATCCCCCACCACCTCTGGTGGGGGCAGGATTTGACACAGGGAGCACAATGTAACACCCAGAGTCAGGCCAGCTCACTCCAAGACTCCAGTGGTGCAGGAGCTGACCCCCTTGCAGGATTTCGAACAGGCCTATATTTCCACAATTTTGCAACTTAAAGCAGATCAAAAGGGAAAGATTGAAAATGCTTACCACGGAGAGGGAATTGGAAAGCAGTGTCCCGTCTTGGCCAAGCATGTTGGAAACTGTAATTTCAGGTAGATCCATGTTTTGTGGGTGGAATGGAAGGAGACCATTGTGGTTCATGGGATGACACAGAGAGTGGTACCCAGATTCTATCTCATTCAAGTGCACCAGGGAGTGGTCAGGCAATGATGGAGGAGTTATAGGAGGTATGTTAAAGTCTTCACTTTCAAGACTCGGGCCAGGAAAAGACTGGAAAAAACCAAAAACAAATGGAAAGTGCTATGAAAATCATATGAACACTGGTCAATAATAATAATAAAAGTCAGACAAAACAAATGAATAGAGCCCAACTTACATATTTCTAAGCACAATCTACAATTTAACAAAGAGAACATTTTAAAGACTCATATATTATAGCAGTGAAGCTTCACCATTATGTATGGAAGAAAAATTGCCTCTAAGGCATAAGAATCTCTGATACTTTCACAGCTTCCATTGCAAATAAAATTTTTTTACAGAAGGTGAACTCAAACAGATTTCAAGGGTCCTATTAAAATTTTCCAAGAGTGTTCACCTAGCTGAATACCTTTTTCATGGGAATTGTGGAAAAGGGAATGCAATTTAATAAATTAACATTGGCACAAAATGATTCATAAGACTTCCTGCTACTCAGATCAAGCATTACACAGTGAAGAAAGATACAGCTTTTATGCTTATGGGAGTATCATGCATTTATTCTGCTACAAAAAAAAAGAAATAAGAAATAGTACATAATCTATAAGAACATATTTTTTATTTATAAAATACATTTATGATGTCTCAAAAACTCTGATTGTTTTTCTTTCTTAACGTATAAACTCTACGATACATACATTTTGTCAGTCATCTAAATGAGTTACTCCATAAAGCAACTGTATAGTCTTTTGTTGTCCGCTGCCATTAAGTCATCCAACTCAATCTGATCCAAGGAAAAGCCACAGGCAAAGTCAGAGTAATACACCAAGGTGGATAATTGCTATTATTTATCTACATTCTTTGTACAGCAAGTAGGCTCATTTGGGGAATAGGGGTGAACATGCTCATATTTCTTAAAAGAAAAAGGTGAGCATAGCTAGATACACGGTCCAAATAAAGAGTTAAAGGGATCAGTTGCAGTGGTTCAGCCTGAAAGCCTGCTCTGTTTTTCTGAGAACAGCTGACTCCTTTGCAAAGTCTCAATGCATGTCTTCACACATCCCATGCCCACAGTCAGGAGGTTTATAACACAGAGACTACTTCCACCCTTCCTGCCCCTCTGCAGCACAGCAGCCCTGCCCTGAGTGCTGCTTTTGTCAATTCTGGAAATGCAAGGTTTTACATACATTCTGCTTCTGAAATGTATCACCAGAAAGGATGCATATGAGGGCAGAATTCCAAAGTGCAGCTATTGGAAGAAAATGTTTTCCCCAATATGAGTGTCCAAATGGAGGACAGTATGGTGTATGAATTCATGCAGAAGGGCAAGGGAAGAATCAATGCCCAATTATAAACAAAGGGGTTTTTCATTAGTCATCATAGTAATAATGTCCTCTCAATGCCTGAGGTTACTCTCCTCTGTACGAGCATGGATATATAAACTTAAATCAGACCAAGAGCAAATGGTGTTACATGTTTTCAATGCACACTGCCATGGTTTTGATTGCTTTGCTTGTTTCCCAACAAGGTTTATACCATATTTCTTACTATGAGATAGAACAGGAAGGCTAGACTATGAAGACCAAAGTAAAATCTTAAAGAATTAAACCAACAGAACATGAAGAGAAAAAGGTTTGACAGCAGTATTATCAACACTTTTTTGTGGACTTTGATTCTACCCATGCTTTCCAGCTGTGTTTCTCACCTCCGGCCCAGGAATTTGCTCTCCCCTTGCTGCTGCTCTCTCCTTAATGGGAAGCTGGTGTGAGTCTACTGCCCTTTGTAAGTTGCAATTGTCCCCTCTTTTAAAAGCCACGATGCAGCCATCAGTGGAAAGATATCCAGAGGGTAAGATAGTAAAAACAGACCCTCACTAAATGGGGAGGAGACTTTAACATGGCGAAGAGAACATGTCACATTTACTCAACCACAATGTATAAACTTTCCAAAACTAAATTAAAGTATTAGGGATAATTTATACACTAACTCTTTGCTAGCTACTATTATATAAAATTGATGATTAAGAGAAAGGTGTTTAAAGTGAGCTTAAGGTCTAATACCACAATAACAAAGCAGTGAGGAACAGAAATGAAGAAGGGACAACATCCATAATGCTCTCCTGGACCAGCACTACCCCACACAAGTACACTTAGGTTTGGTAGCTGGTGAGCTTGGATCTATGTAGCCTACAGCAACCTGGAGGGATTCATGAGCTGTGAAAAGAGGACGTTTATGTTCAAGACTGTCTTTTCTACTGTCCCAAAAGACTGATGGCCTCAAAAGAGCTTATTTTCCCATGATTTTGCAGGTACAAAGAAGTGTTAACATCTGTTTTCTCTCTCTCTCACTGTCCTGTGAGACTTACATTTGCTACTAAAAGCAAATATTCCTAAGCCAAATATTGACAGGCTGGGTGTGCCTGGACCATTAATATGGGAGGCATTCAGCAAATCTGCTTATTTGTACACCCCTTTTTGCACGTCACTAAAGGTTTTACTTTAGTTAGACTTGATCTGTTGCATTTCAAATGAGTCTTTAATTAGTAATAATTCAAAAAATGGGGAAAGCAATTGAACTGCTAGTAGGACATTTAGCTTCACTTATTAAAAAGAAAGTATAAGACACTAGCAGCATAAAACTCCACAATCCAAGCTGTGTCATGTGTAAGTATATAATAATGTGATATATATTATGTGGGCTAAGCATTTTAAATTAACACTTGCTCTTTGATTAACTATTGTAAAAAAATCACACCATGGTTGTTGCTTGTGAACCAGTCAGAGTATATTTGATCCCACATCACCTACAATAGCACTGTCCACTACACTTACATAAGCTTCTTAAAGTAGTAGAATTGTAATAGCAAAGGCAATAATAACACCCCAAAACAACATATAATTCAAGCAGTAGCACTTCCTATATTTTTAAATTTTTTTAAATTTTTTGTTAAGACACAAACTATTGTACAATTTCAATAAAGCTAGGCCTGGATTCGAATGGGATAGACAGATATTTGAAAGCATCTGCAGAGTACCCTATTCACCTTACATATTCAGACAATTTGATATTTCCATACCTAGTATATGTGCAGGTAACAAATACAGACAAAACTTCAGGGAAGTTACTTCAACAGTGATTTGCCAGTGCTCCAGTTTGTCTTATTCAGGAGCATGGTTCAGATGCTTGTAATGACTTGGCACACTGGCACATCAGAAACCAAAAGCCCTGTCCATATACATTTGCAGCAAACTCAGCATATCTCTGAATCAAGGCTGTTGCAACTGTGCCTGGAGTGAAGGAGTGAAGAATGGGACATGAGCTTGTCCTGCCAATAGCATGTACAAGCTTTAAACACCCACTCCTACTTTCCTGACACTTCTCCCCTTGCCATTGGGAAAGCCTTCTTGAGGAACCATCTGGGGTCTCCTTGATGCAACCAATTCAGTGCTGGCAATGGGTTCTCCTGGAATGTTGTATTGTTACCTCCTCCCCCCAAAAATATTTTAAGGGAACTTTAGCAAAAGGCCAAAACTTCTCCCTGCAGCAAGAACTCCCACTCCCAGGCCAGTCATCACCCTGTCCCAATTCCTGTGCTTTCTTGGAGCACCACTTCTTCCAACACAAGCCATTTATCTGGAATTTCTAATGAAAGCAGTTATCTACCACTGAAAGCATTAGGGAAGGCTACATTGCCTGTATCCAATTACAATTCATAAGTACAGCTCACACATATTAATAATAAATGGTGGCCTGTAGCTTCAGCAAAACTTACTTATGTTTCAAAATAATTTTAATAGAACTTTAAAAAGTAATCAAGGAAGGGAAATCAAAGGGGGTGGCTCAAACAGGCTGACCACAAGAGGCAGCAAGCTTTCAAACATCCAACGTAAATCCCTCTGGAAAGAGCAGAACTGTTATTATATGACAGCACCGATGACAATATACATTAAGTAAGTCTAATTCCTGTGCTCGGCGGTTGCATCAGTAACCATGCATTTACTCAACAGAATCTAGTATTAGCAACAGTTCCTTAAAAGTTGGGAATTCGCCTATAGATATTTAATTTAAACGAAATGAATGGTACTGCCAACTATGTAGAGCGTGTCTTAATTTTCATTTGCACCAAGGCTTCTACATCTGAACTGTGGAAAGATGCCAGTTTTTAAAAGATAGATGCTTCAGGCTGTCTCCTCTTCTATTATTGAACACATTGTTACATAACTGAAATACTTATGAATCGAGAGTAATGTAAAAACAATGAGTTCATTAGAAGCAGAAAAACAGCAATGTACCTTATGCACATTTGAAAGTTAGGGCAATATATTTGTCTGCAGATATTTCCAGGAGTTTTAATAGGATCGACCTTATCTCTAATTTCTAAGCAGAGGACCTTCAGAAGCAAGTGTTTTTCAGCTGCATTTGTCTCTGCATGAACAAGGCTTGATAGCTTGAGACTATAATGCATTACTGTGGAAACCTTCGGTCTGTTACATAAATCATCTTAACACTCAGCAAGAATTGTCCAACAGTGCCATTGATATGTTCAAGTCA
>NW_008659680.1:22793-30293 GCF_000695815.1 Acanthisitta chloris | reverse complement strand
AAGCTATGTTCTACACAAAAGGGAAAGGTAGGGGAAAATTACCTCTACCTTTAACTACTTATTCAGAATCTGAAAAGCCTGCCTGGTGTTTTTCTCTGCCCAAGGCCATTTTAACCATTTTTTTTTTTTTTTGAAAGTGACATCTATAGACTGCTTCAGAGAAATGGAGGAGCAAGAAGTGGACTCTCTTCCCTTGATATTCTGTTTTTGAAATGAAAAGATATTGGACCAGGAAGAGCGAGACAGAATATTGTCCAAAACAGCCCTAAACTGCAGCAAGCCAGCAGACTGACCAGGTGGCATTCCCTTCTCTCTCAAGTAATAAGCAAAAGCTTTCCAACTCTTGGGCAGGATTGCCCTGGACTTCAGGGTAGCATGTTCCCATGGGACTACATTGGACCACGCAGTGATTCTCCATCTAAGAATTATGCTTTTTCTCAATCCTTTCCAAGGCAACTAACTCACAGAAACACAGAATGGGAAAGGTTGGAAGGGACCACGGTGGGTTTTCTTGTCCAACCTTCCTGCTCAAGTAGGGTCAACCTAGAGCACATGGCACAGGATTGTGTCAGATGATTCTTGAATATCTCCAAAGAGGGAGAACCCATGACCCCTCTGGGCAATCTGTTCTAGTGTGCAGTCACCCACACAGTAAAGAAGTTCTTCCTCATATTCAGGTGGAGCCTCCTGTGCATCAGTTTCTGCCCATTACCTCGTTTTATTGGTTTGCACCATGGAAAAGAACCTAGCTCCATCTTGTTGCCACCCCTCCTTTAGATACTTATACACATTAATGAAGTCCTCTCTCAGTCATCTCTTCTTGAGACTGAACAGGCCCAACTCCCTCAGCCTTTCCTCATAAGTGAGATGCACCAGTTCCTTCATCATCTTTGTTGCCCTCTGCTGGACTTGCTCCAGAAGCTCCATGTTCCTCTTGTACTGAGGAGCCCAGAATTGGACACAATACTCCAGGTGTGGCTTCATGAGGGCTGAGTAGAGAGGCAGGATCACCTCAGTCAACCTCCTAGCAATACATTCCCTAATGCACCCCAGGATTCCATTGGCCTTCTTAGTCACAAGGGCACACTGTTGACCCATGGACAGCTTGTTGCCCACCAGGACCCCCAAGTCCTTCTCCACAGAGCTACTGTTTTCAGCAGATCCGTGCCCAACCTGTACTGGTGCTCAACATTATTCCTCCCCAGGTGCAGGACTCTGCCATTGCCCTTGTTGAATTTCAGGTGATTCTGCTCTGTCCATCTCTCCAACCTGTTAAGGTCTCTCTGAAGGGTAGCACAGCCCCCTGAGGTATTGGCAACTCCTCCCAGTTTTGTATCATCAGTTGATTTGCTAAGAAGGCAACTCCTGCCCTGCTCCGCTGACTGAGGCTTTAGAGGGGCAACAAGAGAGAAGAGCTGTATCCTCTGGCAGGAATAGGATAGAGTACCCTGAAATTCTAGCCCACCTACAAGAAGGACAAATACAGAGCAAGAGAGGGCAGCTATTATGTAGCATTTATCCATGTCTACTTCATATGAGTAATAGTTATGCCATTAATAATCTATGAAATTATGGTATAGACATATTAAAAAATAAAGATATATATAGGACCATGCGCACATGGAAACAAAAGGCAGGGGAAGCCTTTACTTTCCTATTAACATGAAAAATTTCTCTTTTGGATGTCATTCTTTCCTATTTCACCCTGACCTTGTACAGGAAAACCCAGTTTTGATACCCATGGTGCCCACTTTATCGAAGAGCATGCATACATATCTTAGAGGGATTTCCCTAGCATAGCTCTAGGAAGCAGGAAAATACCACCTCTCTGGAAACAGCATTCCTTCCTCTCCTTGGATATCTCTTTTCTTCCCAGTGGGACAATGGGTGTACTACCCCAAGCCATCAGCTCCAAGCCTGCTCATGTCCCTTCCCTTTGGACTGTGCAGGGAATTTGGCAGTTGGATTCATTACCATTAATGTTTATGAGGTCTCAGGAAGGCTACAAAAGTGCTGAAGCTTTGTGCAACACAGTCCTGAATTACACTCCGCATTGTGACTAGGAAGAAATGTAAAATAAACAATATAATTTTATACTGTGCTGTGTGTGGCCCACAAATTACAGGAGGAAGAATTACATAAAGAACAATTCATCTCTGAGATTCCAATTATAGGTGTGAGGAGAAAACAATATATTGGTGGGAATCTGAAATGCAGAGCAGTTGGCATAGTTTTATTTCAAAATGATAAATATTTTCAGATCGAAGTGCAATTAGTAGTGAAAATGTCATGTAGTTTTACTGTGTATGTTTGTTAATATGGCTGGCATAACTCATTTAGGAGATGCCTGCAGTGCAGAGTCCTATACTACATATATCATAACCAAAAATACAGTACTTACACATATATATAAAATGTACACAGAGACAACATTGCCAAACAGCCTTTTGGGACAGTTTAAAAGAATATCATTAATTTTTACTGTATACTTACACTTCTGGCTTGGTTCCAGCACTGGCTTTCTGTAAAATCATTTCAAGTATAGAATTATGCTATTTGCTTGCAGCAACATCACAGGAACAGTAGTGAGCCATATGTTGCTACTTAGCAACTTGGTCTGTAAGTCCCAAAGCATGTACTGATTTGAAAATTGAACAGAAATGATAATTATTGTTGAGGGATGCTGTGAGGCAACTTGTCTTGGATTACCAAACTATGCAGATGTTTGATGTTATATAGCAAAAGGAACAAAACTATATTTTTCCTGTCCAATAGCTGAGCTTTTATTTATGTTAGCCTGAAGGGGATAAATTGATTAAACCCCATAAAATAATATAAGGTGATGTTTTTCTGGATACGAACACTTTCCAGTAAACAGCAAAACTGAAGTGCATGTCAGCATGCATCAGAAACCCAGAAATCCTGCTTCTGTAGACACAAAATCCTGAAGACAGCCTAGCGGAAACCCTTGGTCTTTGGTGTTGCATACCATGATTCAGTGTGCCAACCTACCTCCCAGATAAGCTGTGTCAGACTCTGAAATTAGAAAATCATGCTCATATCTGACTCAGTCAGCATCATCAGAGCTTGAATAAAAGTTTCTGATAGGACTGTGCATCTCCTAACATCTGGGATTCATATTTTAGTTAACAGATGTGCATTCATCAAGGAAAGTGGAGAAACGAATTCACTCCTCATTCTGACAGGATTCAAATCCTCATCTCTGATCTTGTGAGGGAACAGCCAAGTTATCGAGGGTAGGAAGGAACTTGCGCTCCTCTTGCTGAGGTCATGCAACAGCAAGGCTCATGAGAACAGGAGCAAAACAGACATAGGATGAAACTACGAAAGAAGCGATGAGGCTGTCATCTGAGAAAAAATGTTTTCTCATCTCTTTCTAAGGAATTATGTGTTTTACATCCAGTAACAGTAAGAGGTAAATGAACAAACAGCTCTGAAAACTAGGGTCAGAAAACACAGTTGCATTCTTTTCTCTTCCTCTTCCTCCCCTGCAAGCTACACAATCTTTCATGCTTTGTTTTCAGAGCAGGGATTGTAATTTTTTTTCCAGTTTTAACAAACAAATTGCATGTGGAAATAGTCAGTTTACCAATTTTGCCTGAGATAGGAACATCACCCTATTAGAGTCAGTGAAGACTTCACGGATACTGTCAGTGGAATGTTGTTTAGTTCCTTTCAGGAATGACTAGCAGCTGTCTAGAGCAGGAACAGGTTTGGAAAGGGTTCTCTCACAGTCACAGTTTCTTGATGAAAAAAGAGAAAGGCAGGTTTCCAACACACCCCAGCTTCATGCTCCTAGTGTGGTTTATTTGTCTTTTTTTTTTTTTTAAATACTGTTATTTTTAATACTATTATTACAGGCTTTCACACGTGTTCCAGCCCACACAGAGCTGGAACATCTCTCCTATGAAGCCAGGCTGAGAGTGCTGAGGTTGTTCAGTCGGGAGAAGACATGGCTCCAGGGAGACATTAGAGCAGCCTTCCAGTGCCTAAAAGCAGCCAATAGGAAAGCTGGAGAGGGACTTTTTACAAGGGCATGTAGTGACAGGACAAGAAGGAATGACCTTAAGCTGAAGGAGGGTAGGTAGAAATTAGGAAGAAGTCTACTATAAACATGGTCAGGCAATGACACAGGTTGCTCAGAGAGGCTGTGGACCCCCTATCCCTGGAAATGTTCAAGGCCAGGCTGGATGAGGCTCTGAGTAAACCGGTCTAGTGGAAGATTCCCTGCCCATGGCAAGAGAGGTGGAATTGGATGATCTTTAAGGTCTCTTCCAACTCAAACCATTCTATAATTCTATATATTCGCTTAAAACCACTGCAACAGCATAAGCATCAGAGAAGATCCCAGCAAGGGAAAGGAGGTTGCCAGAGCCCAAGGCTGAAAGCTTCTCTCAAAGAGGCACAGCAGGCTGATTGACTGGTGTGGACTTGGTAATAACTTAAAACACTATGCCTGGCAGTTGATCCATGGATCCTCCAGCAAAGGACAGAGTTTTAACACCTCCCTCCAGATTCTGAACTCTACCTGGGAGCCAGACACTCAAGAGCTTGGCTTCGTCACAGTGATATTATAAGTCTGTAAGCTCTTTCTTGGTTGCAGCCCTTAGTAAGCATTCAGGGTTTTCTGACATCTTTGAATTTGAAAATGTCACATTTGATGGATTTTTTTCCTTGAAGACAAAGTCATTTGCATTTAAAATACCTAGGCCTGGATCTTTAAAGGTACTTTAAGCACCTCACTTCCACTGAAACCAGTGAGTGTTAGATGCATAAATATCTCTGAGGATCTGGTCCTTGTTAGTACATGTAGAAACTGCATAAAAGATTAAAACTTATACTCTTAATTTTTCAATATGCCATTTAAATTATTTAAACTACATGCATACACAGTACAAAAATATCAACAGAAGAAAAATAATTCTGATGTATAATGTGGATTTGCAATTCTTTATTCAAAACTATTTAAGACAGACATAATGATTCTCTGAAAGGTAGCAGCTGCCTTATAACAGCAATCATTCACAGAGTTTGTATTTCTACTGTTTCAAACAAATTCAATTAGCCCTTGCACTTCAAAACCCTTAAGGCATAAATGAGATGATACTAGGCTGCTTTAATCTAATAGTAATACTAAAACTTGTCAGTACAGTTTTTGGATTAATGGTTAGAGAAAAATTAATAATATAATTTTTCATTTTTTAATCAAACAGTTCTATTCTAAACTACCTCTGGATCTTGGAGGGTTCTTAGCTGAATAAGTTCAATCATGCACAATTCCTAAAAGCAAAGTACTATTGGTCTCTAAAGGTATTTCAGAGTAACTTCAATAGAAGGCTGGGAAGCAACATGGTGGAATATTTTAAAGACAGTCTTTTTGATTGAACCATGCACTCATCTCACACAACCTCCTGCTTCCCTGCCCCGAAATGAACCTGTGTACCTGAAGAACCCTACTTCACAAAGACATTTAGCTTTGAATCTACTGTCACTTTCCAAAGCTGTTGATTCCTAAATTACATCCAGCTTATCTAAACACATTTACTATGCATGCAAACTTATTTCCCACCTAATGAGAGCTCTTCACATAATCCTCCTGTCCTGTCAGAAAGACCAGCCACTGCTGGGCCTGAAATATTGCATGACCTAGACCACAAGTCTGATTATTCATGGCAATTTCTGACACAGTCTAACTGACCTGCAGGACTATACCCTACACTTACTAGTGTGAAATTAAACTGACCAAAACACATGAAGCAAATAAAAATTTCTCCCCTGCATATAGATGTAGCAACAGGTAGACAAAGCAAAACTGTCAAACCTGCTTTTGCTTTTTTAATGAAGTAATTAAAATCTTTCATTCTTAGAAATCTATAATATCTTGGGGTTTGAATGGAAAGGAATATTTTTAAATATACACCCAATATCAAAATTTAGTGTGTATGGTTCCCCAAAAGGAAAAGGACTCAAAAATACCTGTAAAGAATTCTCAGAAGACTAAGTCATTGCCTTAACTCTACTGCTAATTGTTTAATGTTGGCAACACTTCTCAGCCATAGGATTAGTGTTAAAAATGCAATTCTTCAACTGCCCTACGAGTGATAATTAAAGCTATTTGTGACATGTGTAGCTTATAATGATTAACTTGTCTGCAGTCAGATAAACAAATAACCTGCACCTGTAACGACTTTATTTCCTGAAGGTAAAACAACTGTTTAGGAAAGATCATGCTGGCAAAACAGCTGCTTGCATTCTGGAGAGGAAACAAGGTAGTATCTTTCAACAAACGCCAACTCTGGTGTTTTATCAGCTCTATCTCATTAACTGGAAACAAGGCTTAAATGCTTTGTTTATAAATTATGATTATTCCTGATTGCAGCAGTTACTGATAGTGCCACTCATTTGCAATGCAACTCTTTGAATTTGTTTAATTACAATTTGAAACAAGGCAGAGAAGATTAATTAACCCACCTGGCTGGCTGGCACATAGTCCTGGCTCGGCTCTGTCATACTCATATACATGTTTTCACCGTCAAACTGCAAAGAAAATAATAGTAAACATTCAGCAAACTTGATTTTTCAGCATTTACTGAAAAAAACCAGTTCCCATAAAATAACAGTACAGCCTGGTTTTAGAGACTTGTAATTGCGTGTGTGCATCTTGTCTTTGATGTTCCTGTTGTCATCCTTATTGACCCTGGATGTCAGTGATTTGGAGTAATTAGCGCTCTAGTAATTACAGCTAGCAAGCAAGAAATGAATGGTTTCCTTTCATCTACAATCTGTTTTAAAACAAAATGGCTCATTTTGTGCACCATGTATACATATTGCTGTTGGTTGTAATGAAGTACTAAGTGAATTGCACAGTTACTGAGAAAAGGAAGATGAGAATAGAATCTGCACTAAAATGCATCTTAATGAATTCCAACTTTAGCTTCTGAGCAGAACAAGAGCTGAAATTTCAAAACAAATTAAACCCCCTCCTATTGAAATGTTCCTGTATCAGATAGTAGGAAATACATTTCCAGACAGCTTTCAGACATCTGAATGTATGAAACAGTATACATCCTGACCGTATGGTGTAAGAGGATAGTTTGCTTGATGTGTGAATAAAGTAAACATTTGTAATCAGAACTGCAAAAATAACCTTCTGTAAATGATAAATTCCATTCCTGGAAATATATACAAAGCCTCTTTCCTTTTTTTTAAAGTTTTTTTTTTCTCCTCTCAGTCGCAATTAAGTAACAGAAATGTGACAGGAAAGAGTCGATTCAAATCTGAAGGTCTAGATGGAGAAAGACTGCCAGATCTGAAGCCTCATCCTGTACCAACACAAAAAAATATAAAACTCCTGATTTCTTACATAATCTGGAAGATGTCCCCATAGAACTCTCGTCACATCCGCTCAAGTGGCAGTGCCAACAGGGGAACTATAGTCCCAGTGTCTGCTCAGGAGGTAGGGAAAATCTTTTCAAACCT
>NW_008659680.1:0-22781 GCF_000695815.1 Acanthisitta chloris | reverse complement strand
GGAATCCCCATCCCTAGTCATCAGCCACAAATTTCCAGCTGCTACGGGGTCTGTTTGAAATAACTTTCACCTGACCCCTTGTGTGAATGCTTAAAGTGACATATTTTGGACATGAGCCACTATTTTTGATGATGCAGCAGCTTCTTTAAGTCCCCACTACTGAACTTGCTCTGTTCCTGCAGAAGGTGGCTGTGAAATATCCCATGGACGTTTCTTAATCTGTGCTGAGCTTCTGGGGATATTCTACCTGCAAGGTGCAGTATATTCAAGTAGCCCAAGGTGGCTAAGTTAAATTCTGGCTCTGGCAGATACCTCTACCAATTTTTGCTGAGGTGGCTGAAAAGGTTTCAGCTTCCAGCTGTTCATCCTCTTTCTCTGCCAGAGGCTACAAGGCTCGTAACAGCAGTAGTAAAATGAACAAGTGCCAGCTCCTGGCACAGCAGTTGATGGTCTGCCCTTCCTGGCCAGAGCTATTTAATAGATAGTCACAGCCTATCTGTCAGAAGTCCCAGTCTCATGGGAGGGAAAGGATTATGCCCCAGACATAGATTTGCCATAGGGAATAGAGGACTTCCAAAATTTTACAGAATAGAGATAGCTGGATTAGATCATAAAATAGGGAGTGTTTCTTGTTTACATGTGCCATTTTTTTTAGCTTTCTCATGCAAAAATGTTCTTATTCATAAGCATTCAAAGTAGAGTTTTTGAGAAAATTTTTGAAGGTCTGGATTGCTTGCACACTGGAAAAAATGCATTTTTTCTTCTACTCAGATGGACAGTTGAAATTCTGAAGAAAGATTTCACAGTCTGCGGTTGGAAAGCAGGTGCTCCAGTGCCAGGCCTATAGGAGCTCATCTTATTCAGCTTGTCAGACGAAAGGCTGAAAGGTGCCTTGATCACTGTGATTGGTACTTACACCCTGGAAAGATGTCTGATAGCAAGATGTCAGCCTTCCTGACAGTGGCATAATGAGATCTAGTGTTGAGAAATGGGAGTTACAGAAATTCAGTCCTGAAATAAGATACAAGTTCATACTTTGGGATCTAATTAAGCATTATGTCAACAGCAAACGTATCATTTCTCAGACATTTTAAAATGAAGTTTGATATCTTTTTCAGAACAGATGCATTCTATATCATATTTATAAGAAATTCTATGGGCAGTATAGTTACACCAGATGGTTATGGTAGTCATATCTTCCCTGGAAACCATTATTCCTTACGTCTCCTCTTTTGAACTTCCCTCGTTATCTTCATACATTCACTGTGCTACATTGCAAACTTTGCTATAATTCAAATACTATGTTGCATGTGTTTAGTTGCAATGATCATGCAGAAATTTCTTTTCTGCATACTGGCTAGATACAGTCAAGGGTGATTTCAATTTAGTTTGCCTTCCCTAATGCTTGATCCTGTGACTTAAGAATCTTTATGAAGTGCATGAGTCTTTCATATAATTCCCACATTTGGATGTTTGGTCATCTGTCCTTGCTCCCAAGCTTACAATCACCAAATCTGCATTCTTGGAATAATTTCCCTAAGGTATTTTTCCATGAATATTGACATTTTCACCATTCTGTGTGTTCTTCTTGGATCATCTGACTACCTAATCAGTGCCTTGCTATTAGTGGTCCCTCTGGCATGACAGGATCCTGGATCTCAGCCTCTTGTTTGTTGCTTGTGGCCCTCTACTTAGCTTTGAAGTGCTTTTGTTCTACAATGGTCTGGGGGCTTAACGTGAGCAGGTATCAAAAAAACAAAACATAAAAAGTATACCTAAAGTTAAACTTTCTAGCCTTTTGACTTGGCCTTAAACAAGAAATGACATTCTGCAACATTTTTTAATAATTTGTTAGAGTAAATTCTCAGAAAAATATATTGATGCATAATGTCTGTAAAATCTGAATGACATGTTAACATCAAAAAATACCCAGCAGCTGTCTGATTTATTACTTGATTTCTCCAATATTCAATCATGGAGTTTAGTCACTGCAATATTTAGCATCTGCTTGTCAGAAGTACGTGTAATACGTTGTGTAATGGGTTGTATAGGCCAGTAAAATTTGATACAATGTGTATTTTTGTAGTGTTTATATTTGTAGGTTGTAGAGTGCAACGTATTAGCTGACACCAACACTGCCGCCATGTTAGTATTTGTCCTACATTTTGCACTAGCTAAATTATTATCTGCCCTCAGTCAGAACAGTGTGGTGCATGGCTTCTTGGAAGTTCCTAGACTTCAGATGTGAGCCTGAAAAACACCCATACACTCAAAGGATGAAGCATATACACATGCACTTCTTATGGCAAGCACTGTCAGGAGATAACCTCCTTCACGTTCTCAATGTTTACTAAAATGTTTATAAAAGAGTGAAATTATGATCTTTGTATACCAAAACAAAACAAAATATTTACTTCAATGCTGGTTTGTTTATACATCATCCCCTTTCCCAACTACCAAAGCAGCATGGAATGCAAATGACCTGTACATCCCACCCCAGCCAAAAAACAAAGGTACACAAGTCTTCAATAACAAGAAGTTCAGAGACACTGATGCAGCACATTGTATCTGTGCTCACCTTGCCCTAATGTGATAATCCCTCATCAAAAGAATAAACTGAGAAAAAACATCAACAATTTGATCAGCTGGAAAATTCTTCCCATGTTTATTTCCCATGTGTTTATAAGCTTCCAAAACATGCCCCTAAACCCCAGAAATTAACATTGAATCATTTCATCTTAAATAGACTGCTTTGTAATGTGCAGGCTCTGCAGCATGGCATCTCTCAACAACTCTCCACCAGGACAGCTTAACTTATACTACGTCCACCTTGAATTCAGCTTTACAAGTGAGGTGATGTATGCAGCAGCAGTTCAAGGAACCTATCCAGATAAGACAGTGTCAAAAGATCAGCAGATACAACACAAAGACACCTTCAACTACCATATTTTTCTTCAAGGTTATACTCTATGCCTCCAAGACTGTCTTGCTTTACTCATCATCCTCAGGTCTGCAAGAACCTTGTATTCCCTAAACTTTCCTGCCACTCACTGTGCTTGATTTCAAGCAAAAAAACTGCACAAGCATCACTTAACCTGTGGATGACTCATCCAAACAGAACAGATGAAACATAAAGGCAGGCAGTTAAATGAACTGTCTTTTATGAACCTATGTATGATGTATATATATCATATGACATTTCATCTAAAGCTTTCCCAATGTGTCTCCAAGATCCTTCAGTATCATTAAGGGCAGATTTCAAAACCTTTCATTTTAATCCATTAAAAGCGAATGCTAATACAATATTCTGATGTGTGATAATAACTACTTGTGACAACATTTCTTTTCGTATTAAAGAGTAACTGCATGAGAAGTTTGGGCGAGAGCAAACAAAGAATATGACTGCATTGTAATAAGAAAAGGAATATAACTAGGAGCCGGTTTTAATATAAATTCAGAGTTGCATTGTATTCTTTATTTAAATTATTATTATAAATAAAACATACAGACAACACTATGACATGGTCAGTTAGAATCTCCCTTAGAATGACCCTTTGTAAGACAAGTTGTAATGCTCAGTAACCAGCATGCACAAAATATTCAACTGCTGTTATTAAAAGCAATTTACTCATACAAGTTAGGGATGTAATTACAGGAACACTGGCTGACTTTAACTGATGCAAGAGCTATGACAGAGTTCAGCAAATGTCCAGAGTGGTAAAGCTGCTTTAAGGGATGCAAAGCTGGCTTCTGTCTCCCATCTGGTGGCATCACACCACAGTCATATAATGTAGTCACAACCAGGAAGCCTGTTTTAATCTTCTCATTTAGGTTGCAGCAAACTCTATCAACATTTATAATAATAATTATGAAGTAGCAAAGCTTGCAAGAATTTTTTTTATTCATTCTTGATGTGCTTTAAATGAGAAACCCTACATGGACTATGACACAAAGACATTTTAAACAGGTTGAACAAAACCAGATAACAAAATTTCTCATGGTGACACCAACTGAAAGAATCTTCATTTGATCACCTACTTTCACAGAAAAATCTGGAATACAAAAGGAAGGCACGAGAGGGAAGAAAAAACTAGAACGCCTTGAGAGACAAAGAGGATAACTGGAAACAAAAGATATTTATATACTGCTAACTGTATGTGTGTATACAGTGATTATAAATGCAGATACATACCTGCATTAGCTTCATGTAGCTAGTTAGATGACAGCAAGCACATGGATGCACAGGTTCAACAGAGGCTTCCAGCCTAACTTTGTGTCCTCCCCTCCCCAAAGGCTGCCTTCTTCTATGCCAAGTCATCCTGTCTTCATTGCTAGAATCACCTGTGCTATTTAGATTACAGGGAGAATGAATTCTCACCTATCTCCATCTTCTT
Source organism: Acanthisitta chloris (assembly GCF_000695815.1). Lineage (NCBI taxonomy): Eukaryota > Metazoa > Chordata > Aves > Passeriformes > Acanthisittidae > Acanthisitta > Acanthisitta chloris. The sequence continues at coordinate 18,387 of NW_008659680.1, read as the reverse complement.
GCTACCTCACACATCTTTGCTCTTGTTGAGAGAAGTGAGGCCTTATTTTGCTCCTTTTTCATCCACATTTTTTGACTTCTGAGGGAACTGCATTGTTGCTTTCTCTTTGTATACATATATACACATTTGCCCTAAGTTCTTCAGGCATAGTTATATTAGATATGTAAAAGGAAAAAAATTCAAGTACATGGATCTTTGAGCTTCTTCTAGTTCTGAAGAGCAGCACAATGTCATAGTACTGCATCTCAGCCAACTGCAGTGTAAACAGGGAAGCAGGAGGAATAGTGGCCCACATGGCTTTTGATGCCAAAACAAGCTTGGGAGAGGGGTGTGGAGGGGAAGCAATTTTGGACACTGCTTTGTGTACAAGTATATCCCAACAGTGATACCCTAAAATGTAAAGACTAAAGAAGAAGCAGAGATGATCAAATTGGTGAAAGCTGCTGTACTTACTAAGTTCAGCTTCTGGATAAAGCCACTTGGACTTGACACCCTGATTTCTTCAAAGGATGTTACAGACCTTCAAAGCCTGTTATTAATTGCAAAAACTAAATATAAATTTCTCCCATCTTAGATTGGAACTGGAAGATAGACTGAGATTTAAATTTAAACTTTAGTTATACATTTTAACCATAGTTTATCTTACTCTCATGGTGTCCCGACATAATTTATGTTTTAAAAAAATATTGCAATAGCATTGTGTAAAAAGATTTAGTGATTTTACTGCTTACAACTTATAGATATAATTTGTAACTTACATTATCTAAAAACCACTAATCCTGAAAAACCTTTAAAACTAGGTAATTTTGTTTATTTTAAACCAAATGTCAAGAGTGGATATTGTCTCAGGTTGCTTGATGACAAAGAGTGATATTTTATTTTACTCAGAGCTGCTGAAATGAGACTAAAATAATGATGGGCTACAACATAAATCATCAAATGGCTATACTAAAGAAACAGTTGATCTTGTTATGGCAACCATTAAAGATTCAAACAGAGATGGTCTGTAAACATTATACATGATGGAAAATCCCTTTCTTGACACAGTTTGGCAAAGCGGTATGTTTGTATTAAATTGAAACTCCATTTTGTTTCCTGAACTCCATTTTGTATGCTGTACCAAACACATGTTTAAATTTGCCCAAGACATGTTACAATAATGCATTCCAGACAGGCATCCTTCTCAGGAAAAGAGCTTGACACCTTGCTGAAGGACTATCACACGAAAATTGTCAAAAAACAATCTAGTACTATCAACTTTGATTGTTCTGCCATCTTCCCTCCCTCCTTCCAGGACTGTTTATCAGAAGAGAAGCATACTGGAAGGCTATGAGACTGGGTGAAAATGCCTGCATGAAGCACCATGGCAAAAAGAAGTCAAATTCTTTAGAGAGCTGGATGTTCCTGCATGGCCAAGGAAGTACGATTACCACAGACTGGCAGGACATGGAGGAGTCCTGTCCCACCTGGAACACTAGAAGCCCTCTGGGTCACAGGAAGTTTGATGAGCCAAACAATAGAGAGGAGGTGGCATGTCTCAAGATTGTTTAACTTGTTTCCAGGAGTAGAGTATTAGGAAAATCCTTTATGTCTCCTGTACTTTCATTTTCTTCCATGTTGTCCAAAGAGTCTGAACCATGAATATGGGGTATGTTGACTTTAATTGATCCAAGTACAGTGATGTGTGGGCTAAGCATACTGGAGTTTAGAAGGAATCTGTCCCAGTCTCAACGGCTCCTGGGAGAGTGGGAGCCACAAGGTGGGTGAGCATTGGCAGCAGGCCCCAGAGCAGGAAGTGAGGGTACTGCTCCACAAGGAAATGCTGTCAGACATTTCCTATACTTAGAAAGAGCCAGAAACAGTAATGAAACTCTGCCCACAGCACTCAATGGACTTTGATCCATTCAGTGCTTGGATTGAAGTATGATAGAGCTTGTAGACTAGCACTGCACTGTGCCTTTTCTAACGCCTGGCTGTCAAATAGGACATGTTTTGAAAATACTCTGCTCCATTCTTCTCAAATGTGAACATTTTGGTCTCATTTTCCATTTATAACACACACTATTGCCTCAAGAAGTATAGGCAGTGATATCAAAGTTTTCTCTCAGATTTTCATGCCTCTGCAATATATACCCAACCCAGACCTTCTCTCATTGCATTCTTCTACGTAACTCACTATTTACAGCTCTTACTGGGAGAAAGGGCAAAACCAGAGGGTTTGCTGAGTATGTTCTCATAGGTGGAGAGCTTGCTGAATATCTAAATATACACTGGTAGTTAAAACCTGAATGATGACACTACTGCATTTGTGTTTTTCCTGCACTTAATAGAGGTTAATGTGGAACTGCAGAGAAGGTGAAGGGGAGTGTTTAGCTTCCCGCTTGGAGCCTGCATGTGTCAATGCCTGACAGAGCCTTGAAGTTGTTAGCCTGCATGCAGAGCACTAGCTGAATGAGGTTACAGTGCTGAGCACAGCAGGCTAAAAGAAGTAGGATCAGACTGATAGGAGGAGTGGCAGAGTCCAGGCACAGCAGAGTGTATCAAAGACAGCCCAGGGGAGAGCGGGTACTGTATTAGTCCTTTGTGTACATTTAAATGGAAGACAGTGAACATGCAGAGATGAACTCTGAACTCTCTCAGCTGGGCTCCTGCTCCTTTTAACCTTGGCAAATAATATAAAATAAAATAAAATAAAATAAAATAAAATAAAATAAAATAAAATAAAATAAAATAAAATAAAATAAAATAAAGTAAAATAAAATAAAATAAAATACTCCAAACTAACACACTGTATTCTGGACTCCTATGCTAACCTATTTCTTGCATATTGAACACTCATCAAATAAACATAGTGAGATCAAAGTAGCAAGTGCTTTTGTTATTATTTCACTCAATCCACACTAAATTATAGATGTAGCCACCCACTGGGAAAATTGGGTGATAAGGTGGAAAGGTTTCAACAGCTCAGATTAGACCCTTCTTATTCTGCCTACAGTAGCTGAGGAAATTTGTTTAACTTGGTAGGCTTGTAATATTTTCAAACACCGATAGACCTGGCCAGTTTCATGACTAGAACTAATCCTGCGTCATCAAAGATGAAGGGAATTGTGCCATTGCCATTTGGACAGGAACTGGAACGGGTAGACTGGAACGGGAATATGGCTCTTCTTAGAGTTTCAGAGTAATTTTTGGCAATGTTCATCTCTGCCTCATCATGTCAAGTGGTAGATTATGTAACATAACATGAGAAAGCTTAATAAAAAGGATCTACAGAGAGCAGACAGATGATTAAAAGGCATTTTTTTCTATATCCCCATGCAGAAGCCCCTGTGTTGCAGTATTGCAGAAAAGAGGCTCCATGGACCATTGTGAATGAGTTTTGCACAACTAGGACAAAGCCATTCTCTTGCATGACTACAGCAGGAGCTGTGTGCAGGGGTCCATGGACAGTTTGATCCACTGTGTTATTTATAGTGATATATGGGATATATTTAGCTCCTGTGGGTAAGTACATCTCTTTCTGTACAGCTGAATCTTAGAAATAAAAAGGGCCAGAACAACATTAACCACAAAAGCACAAACAAAATTCTGCTACTATTCTGAAAATCCCATGGCAGAGGGACTTAAGAAGCAAATTAAAAGTAACAATTGCCAGATAACTAGACAACTTTGCCTGAATACTTCTATGTCTTACGTTTAACAGAGTAAGGAAAAAAAACCCATGGCATACATAAAAATATTTTTTTATCTACACCATTCTTAGAAATCCAATTTTAAAAAGTATCATCTAAGAACTTACGCACTCTAGACCAACGCAGCAGGTCATTTGATCACGTGCACAACATGCATTAAAATTATCCTGTTGAAAGGGATGACAGTGTGAGAGCATATAAAATCAAACACCCATTCAAATATGTGATGAAATAGGACCCAAGAGCTCAGACATTTACATGTACAGACATAAAATATTTAAGAATGTACCAAACTCAAATGGAACAAATCAGCTTAAATTTCTGATAAACCAAATTATTTAGCACAGTCTGATGGGATCTCATTAGACAGAACTAATTCAGACCTGGAGAGAGTGATAACAGAAATGACTAATTGCAAGGACTTTGAAAAACATGGACATCTGTTAAATGACAAGAGTGTTGTAGGGCTGATACACAATCGTAGTTAACCAAAACAGCTACTGCGGCAGCCATGTGGACAATCCTACTTCCAACCACAGTTACTCTGGTATATGAGCAGTTTCATTAATTTCAACAGGATTATTTTCATTAAGAATGTCACACACGTTTATTTCCCTGCCTGCATCAAATAAGGAGAGCTCCACGCATGTTCATAAGAACCATCTGAACAACATGAATTTTTACACTTGCAGTTGCAACAAATTCAGAAGCTTGACAAGGCTTGTAGCTTGGCTTACTCCTTTGCTAGGATGGTGTACAGATCAAGTTGAGATACACTGACAGAGCACTGTAGAGAACTTAACAGTATTCCATCCTTAAATAGGTCATTCAAGAGCCTATGTGGTTAGAAATGTTCAAAATATTACTCAAAAGCAGAAGAGGAAAAGTTATTTTACTTTTTTTTTCTTGCCAACTTCGGTGAAGACCTGTCCTTGATGTAATGAAATCACTTATCAGTTCTCAGAAACTCTAAGTGTTCTTTCTACACCTTTTAAGATAAAATTTGACCTTCAACTTCACTTTATGACTAAATTATTCCATGACTGTTTTCATCCTTTTTTTTCTATTTTGTCAAGTAGCACTCATAACACCTTTTTTTTTGAGTCTGCAGCAGTGTTTCCTTTATACGCTTGATATAGTTTCTTTTAACAGAAACAAAGAGAAGCCTGTGCAAATGTATTTCATTTTTTTCTAAGTTTTGAAGCTAAAGACCTAAAATATAAAGTTACATTTGCACCTGCCACTGTCTTACCAAAACCCTTTAAAGAAAAAAAGTCCCACTTCCTCCTCCTTCCTGCTTGAAGAATGAGTGCCACCCTCAGCACTGGCTGCTGCTCTTCCCATCAACACACTTTGAATCTATTACAGTTGTACAATCCTTACAGCAAATCAGATAGCAAAAGTTACTCAAATCTGGCATTATCTGCACCATGGTTGTTGTCTTTCCAAGAGACCATGCATATCAGCATGAGGCAGCCACACTAGCACTGGGAGGAAGCTCTCTGAGTGGGTAAATCTATCCCCTGAATAACAGCAGAATAAGTTTCACACAACATTGGCAAAAGCTTATTGTCAAGTCCTGCCTTGGATGCAACTCCAGCAATGGTGTTTCCATGCATTTTCCCCTTTTGGTTCAAATTCTCCAGCAATTTTACTGTTTTATCTTAAGACCTTTTTCCATCCCTCCAGCCTGCTGAGACTAATGACATCTTTTACTAGCGCTTGTCAACACAAATAAAGTCAGATACTCTGCCCTCTTCTTCAGAAAGCCAATTTTAAATTCCTTTAACCTTCTCGGGCAACATGGGCTTTTTTTCAAACATTTCTTAATTTGTAATCACTTGAGTGCTTCCTTTTACTGAGGTCCATTTCACGATCTCATGTGCTGCCTAAAATGAACGTAGTGCTCTAGCTAGTCAGGGATCAACCTGAACAGCTTCTCTAGTCCCATGGTTCATCCAGACCATGGGTATGCAACAACCTTCTTCTCCCTGAATAGTTTATTTAGAAAATGTTTTGCTTTTTCCCAGCTTTTAATAAATGAAACCTCTGAAGGCTTATCCTGACTTATATAGTATCATGGAAAGTTGCCAACTAATTAGGGAACATAACATAGTCTATGACAAATGGTGAAGTTCCAAGCTTTATGGATTCTGGCCCAAGTCAGAGCTTTATTATTTTCTTCAAATAAAGCATTTCCAAGGTGAATCTCCTGATGAAACTGACTTATAAACATTTACATGAGAAATGAAAGACACCTTCAACAGAAAAATGTGACAGTTCAAACACACAGTAGCACTGCGGGAAACCTTGGTTCAGTCCTACTCTGCTATTCCCTCACAGACTAGTTGTGTACCACAGCCACAGTCTGGGTTTTCCTGTATCACTTCTTGTGGCTGTTCACTTTCTAAAACTACTTGTTGATGTAGACTTGAATTCTCTCTCACATCTAGCTGAGTGCTCTCCCTCACAAGGCATTATTTACTGGTATCAGTCTTTCCAGTTCTGAACAGAAATCATATCCAGGCCCTGAGAAATTCCTCTTAAGGAAGAACTGAAAAAATCTGGCAATTACCGTCTTGTCAAATGAATAGTGGCAAGACTGCGTCACTTGAAAATTTCCAGCCTGATGTACTTCAGAAGTCCCTAAATGCAGTGAAACAAGCTGAGTCTGTTGAGTTCAGCTTGTTATGAAGTGGCTCATTTTCACTGCTTCCCGTGAAAGGAGCTCGGAGCTGGGTTTTCTGCTGGCCAGTCACGCTGCAGCAGGGCTGCAATTCACTGGCAGTGATTCTCCACCTGCAGCTGCCCAGAGGGATGCAAGTACTCTGCACACCCCATGGCTAGAAGAGGAGTTATGGACAAGGTGGCCACAGGCTCCCCTCACCTTGGCTGGCATTAAACTTCCAGCCTTTTCAAAATGGGTGTCAGCAGTTTTGAACTGGACCATGACACTCCTGTAAAAACAAACCCTTTGAAATACAGACAATCCTATGATTCACGCAGTGCAGCCTGTGCTTCAGTGCACTGAAATAGGAGCATAACTCAGTATTTGCTAATCCTACTGTAATTATAACAATCTATGTTATAACCACTGTTAATGAGCTAACATAATTTTAAAATAAATGTGTATTATAGCAATGTGATTAAAGCTTGATGGAGCTGCTCTTACGCTTTTACGATATAAAAATGGTTTCTTATTAGCTTTTGATGTTTCATTTTCCCCACAGCATCACAGTATCTGCTTCTGTTTTACCCAATTGTACAATAATTGTTGTTTAACTTCAGCAATCTCATAGCCTAGTCAGACTCTAGCCATTTGATTAATCAATGAAAATACTCTGTAACAGTAATGTCATAGAAAATATGCCTTATCATTTTAGTGCTCCATATTATATTCTCTCACCTCTCTGTATAAGCTACTGAATTATTAATACACTGTCCTCAGGATTTGATAAAACCTGTGATGAAAATTATCATAATCTTCTATACCTAAAGACCATTGAATGAGTGCACATTAAACTTGAAATAAATGGCTTGAATAATTTTTGTTTTAAAATGCTCTTTGTGTTTGGAAGACTAGAATGCATATTAACAGTTTTAAAGTTATGGAACAACCCACTGAAAGCTACAGCTTCAACAGTCATACCTAAAATTATGTCTCTACTGTACATACTCAGAATAAACTTTCTTCACATGGTTGAACATGTCCAAGTTAAACTTCCCCAATCTAGAATAACTTCATTCTGTGTTTATTTGGTAAAAACAACCCCAAACCAAACCAATAAAGTGGGAGCGGAGAAAATCAAATGAGCAAACTGTGCTCAGATTTGCAGATATACAACCCCAGCAGAAACACAACAGCTGCATAAATATTTCCAAAACCATATTTGGCTCCTTCCCTCCCACATTAAAAGGCAAACAAAGGACCAGTTGAAATAATCATATATTTGCTGATGGAGCGAAATATCTTTGATTTGAATGCAATTCAGAATGAAACACCTTTTCACAGATGGGACCAGGACCAGGGTACTGGTCTGGGTCTGTACTGGTATGATTCAATTGATTTCAAGACTAACACTGAGTATAACATCCATTGATCAAACCCAGAAATTAAGCTCTAATTGAGGTGCAGTTTGTTTTCTTTCTCATTTTTAGGAAAACTATTAAATGGGCACATGCATTCAGCACATAGTCTCCTTTGGCGTCAGCAACAATCTGTTTTGTGATATTCTTCTAAGAGAACTATTAAGAGACTCCAGGGTTTTGCAGAGGCTCCCAAGTCTTAATAGCTGAATTACTAAATAGCTAGTCATATAGTATCACAGCTTTTTCTTGTGCTCTACAGTTCATGTAATATTCCCAAATTTCCCTTATGTCAGCGCCTACAAGTCAAAAGTTCAGAAATAATAAGAGTACAAAAATGTGCTCTTCTTCTAAGAGAACTATTAAGAGACTCCAGGGTTTTGCAGAGGCTCCCAAGTCTTAATAGCTGAATTACTAAATAGCTAGTCATATAGTATCACAGCTTTTTCTTGTGCTCTACAGTTCATGTAATATTCCCAAATTTCCCTTATGTCAGCGCCTACAAGTCAAAAGTTCAGAAATAATAAGAGTACAAAAATGTGCTCTCATTAGATCTACAAGTCAAAAGTTCAGAAATAATAACAGAGTACAAAAATGTGCTGTCATTAGATTCATGTTTTGATAGAAAATTAATTTGGTGTTTTATTCATTAATTTGATATAGTAACTACTGCCTTGAAAAGTATAAGGTGATTAATTTCCAATATTTTCAGATCATATTAGTAATACACAACATAAGTGTTTTGACATGTCTAATATTTTTACTCATAACCAAGATTCTGCAGTTCAGAAACTCTTGTAGCTTCATGAGCCCTTACAAGCTAAAATAGTTAGACCTTGATTTAAAAGCTGAGGCAGTATTTTATGCATTACAGTGCATCACTGAAGATCTTTCGTTAACACAAAAGCAATGTGAATTATGTATCTGATTTTATTTCTTACTGTTAAACACAACTCGTTGGAAATGTATAACCAACTCCTTTTTAAGAATACAAAGCAAAAGCAATGTCATGTATTATGCTACAGCAGGTAATTCAGCTCCTTAGATAGGATTAGCCAACAGATTTATCAAGCAGTCTCTAAGGGAAGCAGAGTTCAAGTCTAGGCTCATCAATAATACATAAATAAACTGAACAATTAGGTACAAAGTGGCTATCTTGTCAGACAACTTATTAACCGATAAATGATATACTCACTGCAGTCAGTGTAAAAAGGGGAGATATGTAAAGATAGGAAAGGAAAGACCTGAAAAGAGAGAGTAAGGTACTGTGCTCTTCAGTGTGTTTGTGGACTTGGTAATTCTCTCTGGCATTCCATCCTGAACTGAAAACTGTAATGACTAGACAAAGGTGGTTCAGCAACACTTCTCTACTAGGGATTACTTGTGGGGTTTTTTTGATAGCTAAACACAAATATATTCCTTTCCTCTTTAAGCAGTGGTATGCGGAAGAATATATCCCACTCTTCCAGGAGATTTCTATTACAGCATCAACTTCAACTCAATCTTCAAGTTTTGAATAAAGTCATCCCCAGTGTGCAATGTCACCACTGGGCATTGCTATGATACAGTCCAACTATGGAGACACACCAGCTCCTAGGAAAGGGCAGATGAAAGCAGTCAGGCTTACATAACAACAACACGTCTTAAAAGCCAAATCTATGTTAATAAATGTCAAAATATGAGACATTTGGTCCTTCTTTACTAACTATCAACAAATTCAAATTTGATTTTCTTTCCTGTGTTGGCCTGCGCTTTTCAGACAGAAAACATGAAGTCCAGAGGTAGGATGGGCTGCTGCTTTTTTTCCCGCAGCCAAGCAAAACAAAAAAGTCTTCATTTCATTTCGGATCAACAAGTAAGCAAGCAAACTTAGTCCAAATAAAATCTTTTCATATGCACATATCTGACTCAGCTCAGGAATTATGAACATTTGAAGTACAGATTTCAGGACTGAATTCAGAATTAAAATAATATTTACCTAATATGATGTTTTTCATGCCCAAATACTCCAAAGTGCTTTTCAAATATTGACTAAATTCTGCCCTTTATCTGTGTTCAGTGTCCCTTGACTCCAGTAGCCATTTCAAGGGGTATACAGAAAAGAAGAATCATGGCCATTACATGCTTTGCTAATGAAAATGTAAATTATCAGGGAAACACAGCCACTTCTGTAGTGAAAAGGGGACATTGCTCAGAACACCTTCCAGTGCAGCATAAATTCAGAAATTTATAAATATCATTGCCAGATGGACAAGTAATGTGGATGAACTGAAGAGGTCTGCAGGGACTTCACTACATGGTCATTGTGCCTCAGTTAAACAACATGGACAATTTTAACACTACTCATTGTCATTTTACTCTAGTCTAATTTGAGTGAACAGTCCTTCCACTTTGCATTCCACCTTTGAAAATGCACTTTTATGTCTTGTCCAAAGAGCCTGAAGAATAATGTTCCCCTGCCACTTACAAGTAAACTAGCTCTCAGACCAAGATAGTCATCACTATGCCTTCCTGAACCCCTAACTATGTTCATGTCAGGCCTCCCCAAAGCAGGCAGATGACAGCTAATGTAAGCACAGCACCTGTGAAAAAACTAGGGTGCAAGCTGGATTAAAGTAGGAAGCAGACCTGGGTAGGAAAAACTGCACCTTGACAGGGGAGAGAAACAAATGGATCAAACAGAAGGAAGATGGGTGTTAGAGTGGATTTTCCAGCTCTGGAAGCAGGTTTCCATGACAGACCAGCTGAACTGTCTATATGATTTGCATATTTTTTTCCTGCTAAAAGGAAAATAAGGACTTCAGGACAAGTGTATCCAACTTAAGACATATAAAAGTTGTGAGACAAATCCGAAACATTGAATATGATAAACTGAATGAGATAGTGTAAAGTGTGCACTTCAGGACCAAGTATCCTCTCTGCTCTCCACCCTTGAGGAGCTTAAGTGGCATTGTTGAGGCACTGTGAAACTGCATCAGAATCCCAGTTCTTTGCTTCTTCTGAAGATCAGGAGTAGGGATTACGAAGAATCCTATGCATGGCTTTGCCATTTTGAGGATTATTAAAGGATTCCCTTGCCTGAGGGAAACAGGTTTGTGCACATGCCACTTTTCTCAACAGTAGGAAATAATAAAGAGTATGTTGGATTGTGGGTATGGATGCAGGCATTTTATACAGTGCTACCTGCAGATTCAAACTTGAAAAAGCAGTCTTGAAGAGTCTTCCCAGTGAAGAATTTTCATGGTTGCAGTCAATCTATGGACAGGCTCATGGCACTGCAGCATGAAATTATTTCATTCCTGCCCACAAATACAACCTATTATTTATTAGTGCAGACTGTTAGTGAAAGAAAAAACAATTTAGCACAATGCTTAGAAGCAAAATAGACTTCTGAATTGCTGTAGGATTAATTTGCACCCAACCATAAGTTTTTGCAGAGCTATGACATGCCTTGATCTGTTTGACATAAAACTTGGTTGAAAATATGTTTCTTAGAGTGAAGTATGAGGTAATAAAAATGTGATTAAGGTGTCCTAGCAATTTTATTTTGGCAACTTTATGCTGTGCTTTTGAATTCCAGTATATATAAAATTTGGCTCTTTATTAGTTGATAGTCTATCAGCTGAAGTCTCCACATATACAAACATTAATAAACTCACAGACAATAAAATAAAAGCAGTCTAAAACTATTCCCTATAATCTTTCTCTTTAAAAATAACTGTAGGAAGTCATAATGTATAGTTTATAATTACGATATCGAAAGAATTTCAGTTCAGTGAAGCCAAAGGAAATTGCTTACTATGGAACTAAGAATGCGATAAAAAGAAAATTAGGCACTGGCCCTGAAGCTCAAAACCAGAGTAAATCACATATTTCCTCAGGCAGAAAGGGAGTCTCATTTTTCAAGGGGGAAAAACTTTCACAGTAATGTTAAAACACGGAAGTACAATTACTAATCAGAAGATACACATTAAAAGTGAAAAAAACAACAGTTTCAAAACCCCCTAAATTGTAAGCATCTTTCCTTAGAGCCTTTGCAATGATAAGCCTAAAGTAATTGTGAGAATCACTTTCTAACTTGGACCTCTCTTTTCTACACAGAAAATTCACCCCAGTCAGAGTACTGTTTTAATTAATACAGTTGGCATAACACAAGACGTCTTTCAAAGTTTCGTTTTGGCATATCCCTGTAAAATGTAAATGAAAATTAACTTTCGCAGGGTTATAGTAAACAAATGCTCAGTGGAGGCCAAAAATACCCCAAACCAAGTATAACTATCGCTTTCATATCTCTAGGTGTAAAACTACTTTATCCTCTAACAAAGAGCTAATCCATGAAAAGCTTCACTAAACATTTTCTTGTACTACTCACATTTATGAAAGTGATTTCTGGAGCCTTAAGGAGGGTTAATGCATTCTCAGAGTCTAATCAATGAAAACAGCATGACTTACACAATCTATGTTCTTTGTCAAATTTAAGCAGTGTATCACTGCAGAAGATCTTTTACTGACAGGAGCTTAATGTATGATGGAGATGCTGGAATCCTCCTTACACTGGTTGTACTTGGCATTCCGTGCTGTGCCTGTACAATACTAAAATGAAAACTGCAGGACAACCTTAGGATATCCATCTCAGATGCTGAAACTAGTAGATGTTGCTTACTGAAGGCATGTAGAAACAGTTGTTTGCAGAAGCAAAATGGAATTAAAACATCAATGCTACATCAGAATTATGCTACCCTAGTCCAAGAAAAAAAATTTCAGTTTTTCAGGTCTTTACAATTAAATAGCGATTACAGCCTATTGCCTAGTTCCTGTCTCCTATCACTCTGTACCTATAGACAAAGATTACTACAGTAAGCACAGTATATCTAATGACTGACAGAATTTCTTGATTTGAAAATGTAATTTTTTAAAAAATATAAGTATTTCAATGAGATCATCCATTTTCCATCTCTGCTAGGGAAAAAAATGAAACCTATCCATACAGTTTGTGTTTTCAGGACAACCTTCTGCAAGCACAACCATTGCTTGCAAAAATTGCATATGTAAAACAGATATACATTCATAGTCTGACTGGCTTGCCTGAAGCTAGTGCATCATTCAGACTTCTACCTGCCTATGCCAGCTGATGTACTGAGTCCATAAAGCACGAGGAAACCCATGCAAACAGAAAGACTTTCTTTGGAAAGTCACATGAGGCCAAAGAACTTATTTTTCCCTGTTGTCCCAGAATATGCAGATTTACATATGTAAGAAAATAGTATTGTTGTGAAAAATTGGAACAAGATTTGAAAGATACCCTTCATAAGGAAGGTTCACTTGGAAATTACATTATATCATACTGAACAGATAACAATTAATGACCTTGCATTCTCTGGCCTTGCAGTCAGAGAATTATCCTAATCTAAGTGATTACAAAATTTTCAGCCTAACTATAAGCAAGCACTGTATATATATTTAACTGTTCTGCAGTGTATTTGTTACTCTTTAACCAAATCTAAAGGCTGCCATGAAGATTGCATGTGCCTTTTTGGTCATTCCACTCCACATCAGATCCTTTGTTCTCTCCAGCAACATGTTTTTACATTCCATATTTGCTCCAATATTCAGATAAAAACAGAAGTCAAGCAGTGAGAACACTTTAATGTAGAAGAAATTTCAAAGTAGGAGTTAGCTTAGAAATGGTTGCAAAGACATTTACTAAAAAGATAAAATGTCTTATAATTTTAAGCAACATATTCTGAAGGATGTGATAAGAGCTTGTTAGAGAGGAGGTGAAATTCTTCCTCTCCTAATCTGGTTAACATTTTCTGAAGAAAGCCACAGGGAGTACTTATGTTTGGAATTTGCACAATAGGAATTGTGGTATCTGCTACAGCATTCATCCTCGTGTGAACCATTACACAACTTCAGTAAAGTAAATGAGTAAGGAATCATTGCTTGGCTTTATGGTGAGAACTGAGAATTATTTTGCTTGACATATCTAAGCCATTGTTTTTAATCAGTTTCTCCTTCACTGGTCTTGATCCTCCATTCCTCAATAGAAGAAGTGTAATTCTTGGCATTTACTTGGAAAACTAATTTCCATAAGAACATGTGTGGAAAAGGAGTTAAAACAAATACATTAAGTCCTATTTGGCTCATCAAGTCTTAATATAGCACTGAAAACGGACTAGTTAATGCAGCCAAAGTGTCTCCATAAGTTCTACAGAGGCATGACAAAAAAAACAACAAACAAAGCTCATAGGTAGGTGGGAAGGTTAATAATAAGAGTAACAGTAAGGCAAATGATTTTTATGATATGATTTAATGGGTTCAGAAGTTCAATAAGAAAAATACAGAAAACAGGAGATCAGACAATCAAATTGATCTTTCACATACTGCACATCTCATGTAAATCTCTGCCATACAGTCATTAAGATTCTACAGTTAGAAAAAGATGCATACTAGAGGAATACATTTCAGCGGGTGATGTATCTACTGCATTTCTCCTTCTATTCATCACTGCATAAGCTGAGGCAGTGTGTGTACACACACACAAACTACAGGAAATATTTTTCACATTGTATTAATAACTCCCATTGATTTTTTTCAGCAAATACAACAATATGATGCATTTTGGAAGGCATGCATTTAGTTCCATTTGAAAATGAAGCCCTATCAGTCAAAATAAAATAAAATGAATTTATAAAGGTTATATGATATTTATGCATTTACTAAATATAAAAGTCAACATATGGTGCAATGTTACCATATGTTTGATTTTGTAAGAGCAGATTTTCAGTGTAGTAGTAGAGTTCCCCACAACAACAGTTCATTAGCTTTGAATTTCCTTTAAAACACTTTTTGAAGAAAAACAGCCAAGAAGTATCCAAGTATAAGAAAGACTGATCTGTATGTCATATCTACAATGGATAATGAAACATAAAATGGATGCTATAATATGCATTTACACAATACATATATAATATATACTTATTACTACTGAATAAGATCTCTTATTGCTCACAGTAAAGCAGAAGTGAAAGATTTACTAGATGTGTGAATTTAAAGAATACCTCAAAAGAGACAAAGTTCTGATACGAAACAAGAACTATGAAAAGCCTCTTTCAGAATAAAATCATGAGGAAATATTCTTTTTTCCTGTTGTTCACTGAGAGGTTATATGAAAGCCATAGTTTGATATGGTCACTTTAGGTTTGGACCCCTGCCATAGATTACATCTAATGTTGTTTAGATATTTTGTAATAAATCTAAGTGCACTTTAAATTTAAGAATAAATTATAAGCTGTCAAATATTTTACAGAAAAATGATAGTATACATCAGAATTCTAAATAATTCAGTGGAAGCACTGTTGATATGTCGAGTTACACTGCTGTACACCTGGTTCTGGTTGCTTTAAAAAGCACCTCAGCTCCTTCTTCCTAAAGAGATAAATATTGCCACTGGACAGCCAGTGAAAATTTTGGAAATTCCATTCTTGTTCCTGGTTTTGATTTCCTGATGTAGGCTTAGGTTAAATATTTCTTTATGCCAATGTCAGCAAAACAATATAAAAATACAACATCAATCCCTATTCTGGATGTTTTGTGGGAGACCTATTTTTAAATGTCTTTTGAAAGCTCTTTGATCTCTGGTGCCAAGCTGTCAGAAAAAGAAGCCAAATAAATGCAAAAAAAAAAACCCTATTACTAGTTTTCCTTTGGTGTTATCACTGTCTAACAGGGGTCTATTTATCTATTCTGCTTCTATTTAAGAAGATCTGTAAAGTGTTACAGGTGAGTGCATTGGAGATAAAGTCTACAAATTCAGGTTGGTTAATTAAAGTTGGACAAATTCACTTTTAAGTAGTGAACCAGACAACATTCATTGGGAGTCTGGAATGTGTTTTAGAAGTCAGAGCAGTAAAACTACAGCAGACATTTAAAAACAGGCAGTATCACCCACATAAGGAGAAAGACACACAAAAGGTGAAACTCAGGCCTTTCCTTGTGTGGGTGTCTTCCCTCGATGGTACAGTGTGGGCAAACAAGCCATGGAGTCAAACAAGGACCAGTCATGACTGTAGCACAGCCAGAGGCTGTGAAAGTTGTTGACCATTATATACAAAATAATGAGTATTTTTGGAAACTGAAAAAGAAGAGGCTTCCACCACCTCACACATATTCTCCCACAACACTGAGATTAAGGCCAGATTCACTCTGGGTTTGTAAGACCAGTATTCTCAAAATTAAGCATAGCCAGATAGAGTATAGTCTCCAAAAAAAGGAACATTAAGATCAGAACAAAGATTGGAGAAACTCGACAATGTCAAGGATTGTTTCCTGAACAAAGGAATAATAATGGCTCCTGCAAAGCAGCTGGCATTATGCCCTCTGACAGCTGATTCCAAAATGGCCCCTGAGCCTTTCTGTTTGACTTCACTTACCAATAATTTATTCTACAGATCATAGCTAGAAGTGCTCCTTTACATCTTTTGAAGATGTAACATTCGATGAAATCGAGGAAAAGTCATCTCCAACTTTGTCAAGCATAACTTTGCTGGCATGACTGCAGACAAGGCCCCTTAGTTCTGGATCACTCAATCTACAGAAATATTTTAACCTTTTTTAGCACGAAGTGTTTAAATTTGCTGCCAAATGCTACCAGGGTACTCTTAGATCATGAATCTGTTCAATGCTACAGCAGTGAGAAGAAAATATCTCTGCATCTTGTACATATGCTAAACGATTGGAAAGACTCCCACATTTACTTCTATGGACTTCAGACAAAGTCTTGAATGTTAAAGAGATTAACCAGATTTGCAGAGAAACAAAATTAAACTAATACTCTTGGAGAATGGACTATATACAAACAATTTATTTAGATGAAAGGAGAAATTAAAGTCAGATAACTGAGAATTTATAGTTAAGCAGTGAAGAGCAAGAGAAATAAGTTCACTGTGAAAATATATTGAAAAGGATGCAAAAGGAAAATATTTGTGATCTAACTGCAAAATCACAAAAGTAAGAAATTAAGACAAATTTACCCTTCCAATGAGTTCTGCTTATAACATTTGGCTTCAAATTACAGATTTCAACATTGTCAAGTTCAGGCAGGATCCTGCATTTTACCACCATTTGCTTCAGCCACAGATCTGTACAATTAACTTAGTTGAAACCTTACAGAGATTCTGCTAATCAGGCAACTGGCCCTAAATCAAAAAACTCTTAGCTTTTAAGACAACAGTCCACAAAGAGCTAATACATATATGCTTTCTAGTTTGTATATATATATATATATATTATATATATATATATACATATCCACTAAAAAACCTAGTTGTATGCACTTTTCTGTTCTCACTCCCATGTCAAATTTACTCAATTTACCAATCAAAAACAACATCTCTACAATTTCGAGCCTGTAGGGTTAACAGAGTCAATGAAAAGAAAACTGTCTTTTGTCTTCCTGCATCACTGCTAATGACAATCATTCCATACAACTTTTTTCCAAAAGAGAAATAACAATATTCAAAATAGAATAAAAACAAAAAGGAGCAAGAAAGTGTAGAGCTGAAAGTTTGAGTCATTTCCAAGCTTTCTTATGCTTGCCAGAACAATGGGTAGTGTTAAATACTGTTTTGCAACAATGCAAATAGACTACAGTGTTCAACTTAACATCACTGCAGCTCTGCTTCAACTCCATCTGGAGTAAGAGGAGCTTTGCTTCTGATCCCAACACCTCCTTTTACAATGCACACACAACATGGCAACCATGGTAGGCATGTGAAGGACTATTTAGTAGTAGAGACCTTGCTTGCTGCCTGAAAAGGCTCTTCTCAACCTCCAAGACAGACATGGCAGGTCAGATTCCCTTGTGCATAACAGTTTTGAGGTAAACTGCATATCTGCAACATGTCCATTTAACATAATTCTTTAGCAAAAGCACACTTACTAATCAGCTTTAACAGTCATAAAGAACAGAAAATTATTTGAAGAATGAATATTAAAATGCAACACTTAGAAAAAGCAATATTAAAAAAAACTTATAAGCAGCTATTAAATAAATTATTGATCCAGACATAAGTTTGTTTGAAGAATGTCTACAGCAATTATTTATTCAACAATTTACTTGTGCCATACATTGAATAAGGCTGCCACAGTTTCCTTGAGCAATGATCACTTTGAAACATGTTCGAAGCATCTCTGGATTTCTGGCTGTCACTTATCTCTTCAGCTAGAAAATCCAGAACACTTGGACTACTTGATTACTTGATTGAAGCAAGATATCTCTAAGACACCTAAATCCACTCTATTTTGCTGTCACTAGTCTCAGGAATGTCCACACTGGCTCTTGGAAATTTTTATTACTATATTTAATTATTCCAACCATTGGAGGCTAACATAAGATTCATGAAGTGTTGGCAACATAAAATATGAGTAGCAAGCTTCCAGAACTTGTACAGCCCTGTCTAGGTTAGCATCACAGACACATTCAGTTTGGAAGGGACACCAGCAGGACACTTGTCCAACCTCCTGCCCACTGTAGGGTCAACACTACTCAGACGAAGTTGCTCAAAAGTTTGATTAGCTCACATCAATCCACAAAAAGGATTGCAAGGAG
>NW_008659679.1:43789-51614 GCF_000695815.1 Acanthisitta chloris | reverse complement strand
GGTGTTTCTACAGCACCATGTACCTCCTTGTGAAGGATGCCTGAAGCAGCTCAGGGAACAGTCTGCTTCCTAAGTTTTTTGCTTGCTTAACACCCAAGTCTCAGAATGCTAGCTGTGGCCATCAGCACATTGTGTCTGTGGTCATGGAGTTTGATGCTGGATTGTGAACATATCAGAGTCACCAGGATGCAGGTCCTGAGCAGTTTTACACCTGTGCTGCCTTCATACAACAGACAGGTCTGCACTAAGCTCATCTCCAGCACTGCCTTCCTGAAAACCTCTAACCTGCCTCCCACTTGCCGGCCACCAATTTTTAGGTTTGGGTCTGCTGGCTTTCTCCTATTTACCTATTGGAAGATTACACTGACACTTGAAAGGTGCCCATGCTCCTCCTTTGCTGATCTTCAGTGAACCTGGGTCTTCTATGTTCTCCCTACCTCCCCTGGCCTGAACTCCAGTGGAGGGAGGTATGATGATAGGGCTGAGAGCTCCTCTTGGATCCTTAGCCTATAGGTGGGGCCCTTTCCCAAGGGAGAGTGACTTGGGTTCAGGGCAGGGGCCAGTAGCTCACAGGAGGGAGAACCCATGCCTTGTGGCTGCCCTCAAGGGTATGGGAAATAACTGAGACGGGTGAAGTCTTGGGTTGAGCTAATGAAGGTCTTGCTGGCAGCCCCTTCCTCAGCCTTATCAGGCACTTTCCATTTTTCTTCAAAACCCTCATTCCCATTAAGCCTTCTCCAGGGATGTGGTGGGAGGGCTATGAGCATGGCTGTGCCAGCTCACAGGGGGTGGCCACCTGGCCCTTCTCTCCACAGCACCCTCCTTCCTCCTGGGCATCTCTGCCTTTTTGGGTTAACTGCTTCATTTGCCCAAAGAAACCATGGTGAAAAGGCATTTTCAGAGAAATTGAGAAAGTATCCAGAACTTCGTCCTGTGACTGGTTTGTGCTGCTCAGACAGAGAGCTGAGGTTTGAGGGCTGCTGGGAGTTGACTTGCACCAGAGCCATGGGAAAAGAAATTCTTGGCACGATTTGCCTGATGTCCCTCCAGCTACCCAAGCAAACAGGCAGGGAGAAAATAAAAGGGGGGAAAAAAGATATCTCCAGGGGAGCTAAGGAAATTTCCCTGCTGCCTTCTCCAGCTTTCATCATGCCTGTGCACTGGGGGAGGCTGCCCTGCCTCGCCACCCCATGCCTGGAGTCAGAAAGTGAGGGGGTGGCAGGTGAGCGAAACCCTGTTTTGTGTGTGTGGTGGCTACATTGCAGTCAAAAGCATGTGTGTTTGTGAACTCAACTCAGCTAAACAATTACGGATGTTTGAACACTGCTCCCCTTCCCTGATGCTTTGAAAGCACTGGGTTTCTGTGCAGCATAGTGGCCTGCCTGGTTGGCTTTTAGCTGTGCTCCTGCAAGGCTGTGTTGAGGTGGTGACTGATTTTTCTTGCTAAGCCTGGCTTAACAGCCCCAAGAAATAAGTGTTAAAAATGGGGAAAATACCACAACAAAACCGAAACTGGAATTTTATAAAAAGACACAAGGTATTTTGGGTCTGGCCTCACTAGCAGGGGTCATGCTGGAGGGCTGAACATGACCTTTACAGTGCAGGTTGCACAATAAGGCAGTGTCTGCTCATGACTCACTAGAGCTTCATCTGCTCTTCCCACTCCTGGAATATTTCACGACTGGGCAGCAAATCCAGCAGTATCACTGGGGTTTGAAATCCAGGGAAATACTGTTTTCTTTGTTAACAGTAAAGAGAGAGCACAGAAAAGACTGTGATTAAGTCCCTGAACTGGGATTTGGGACTTGGCTCTGCTGTGATTTTCTTGTGATGAGAGTAAGTCATCCCATCCCTCTGCACTGGTGTTCCTCATGCATAATACAGAGCAGTGAGATGATTTTCCTTCCCTCTTCCAATATATTTGCAATATTGCTATTTGGATTATACAGCCTTTGGGATGCAGACTCTCTCTATCATGAGGTGTGCTCATGCAAATATCTACTACCTCAAGGGAATACATCCAGTTGTTCCTGGATGTATCCTCTTTTTCATCCCCTGGTGTCCTGGGCAGGAGAATTGTAAGCCCAATTACAATCCCATTTTTGGAGGCTTGTTTCCTTTTTTAAATTTAGTTGTTTGTAAAAAGTCAGTGTCAGGTATTTGTTGTTTTAGCAAGCAGAAAAAAAATGAGCTCAGCCAACCACAGAGCATGGTGGTAGCAGGACAGTCCCAGAGGCTGGGGGCTGAAGTGCAGAAATGCAGAGCTGAGCCCCACAAAAGCTAGCAGAGAGTCCTGGAGGACAGCGTGAGGTGGCACTATGCATCATCTGTACATACTCGTATGGGCAGCTCTCCCCTTTATATCTCCTAAGCCTTTTGATTCAAAGGGTCATGCTTATGCTTCATTCTGATCTGCTTCGGTGAACAAACCCAGCCTTGTGGTGAGGCTGGAGCAGGAAGGATGTAGTCCTTGTGTGGGCAGGACTATCAAACAAGGGAGGGAGGGAAGGTCAGGATGAACGGAAATGTGTGGATTTGGCATGTGAAGGGTGGACTGGGAGGAGTAAATACTCCCAGAGGTAGGGGGATGAGGAGTGAAGCTCTGCAGGAGAAAGACTTGGTGCTTTCAGATGTTTTGTCACCTGGGGCAGTAAGATTAGAGCACCAAGGGTCTTGGGCTGGAAGGAAAGATTATTTTCAAAATAGACCTTCATTTGTGACAGGAGAAGAAAGGGGACAGCACATCCACTGCTGCTGCTCTCCTGTTTTCCTCCTGCCTGAAATATGACTTCTGTAAAGGATGGGTAGAAAAGCAGCCCTTTTGGAGGAGTTTGGGGTTGGGTTTTAAACCACTCCCAGTGCTTCTCTTGGCCGTTGCTTCCAGATTGGTGGGACGAGCTGGGCTGCTGGGTGGATGGGGAGATGCAAAACCCCATTGACATGGGGTGCTGGTTCACCATGGCCCAGGGTGAAGGCCAAGCTTCTTGAATGGGCTGTTTAGAATGAAATAAAAAGGGTGTGACCTTCTCATGAACTACACCAGCTTCCGCTGCCCCACCCAGGGTGTTCGTTTCTTCGCAGTCTCCTTAGGAAACCCTGCTCACAGCCACACCACCAGAGCCAAAGGTATGTGAAGCATTCCAGCAGTGAAAGCAGCCAGAGGGCAAAGATGTTTCTGAATGGCCATCTCTAGACTAACCCTGGCACCTGCTGAGGCTTCAACCAGACAAACCATGGGTTATTGCAGCCAAGCGAGAAGATATTTCCAGCATCAGAATCTTCTTAATGCTCCTCAGACTCCTTTATGTCAGTGACCAGCAGGAGCACATGGAGCTCAGCCTGGGGGTGGATGAGGAGATGACTGAGAACTTATGGGTCAGGATTAAAGAGATAGCAGGATGAGTGACATTATAACAGGGGTGTGCTATAGGCCATCCAACCAGGAAGACTGAGCAAATGAGACCCTCTATAGACAGACAGGAGTGTCCTCATGTTCACAAGCTCTGGTCCTTGAAGGCACAACGTAGTTGGGCATAAGCAATGCAGGAGGTTGCTGGAACACATTGATAACAACTTTGTTCTCCAAGTAATACAGGAACCAATGAGGAGAGGTGCTATGCTGCACCTTGTTCTCATCAGCAAGGAGGGGCTGGTGGGGAATGCAAAGCCTCAAGGGCAGCCTTGGCTCCAGTGACAGTGGAATGGTGGAGTCTGAGATCCTTAGTGCAGTAAGGAGGGCACATAGCAAGCTTGCTGCCCTGGACATCAGGAGAGCAGACTTTGGCCACTTCAGGGATCTGCTTGGTACAGTGCCATGGAATAAAGCCCTGGAGGGAAAAGAGGCCCAGGAAAGCTGGTTGATATTCAAAGGATTGCCTTCTCCAAGCTTAAGAGTGATGTATCCCAGCAAAGAGGAAGTCAGGCAAAAACATCAGGAGGCCTGCATGGATGAACAGGGATCTCCTAGACAAACTCAAACACAAAAAGAAAGCCTGCAGAGTGTTGAAGCAAGGACAGGTAGCCTGGGAGGAATACAGGGAGATTGTCAAAGTAGCCAGGGATTAGGTTAGAAAAGCAAAAGCCTTGAGAGAATTAAATCTGACCAAGGACATTAAGGGCAAGAAGGAAAGCTTCTATAGGAATGTGAGTGATGAAAGGAAGATGGTGGAAAATGTGGACCCTCTCGAGAAGGAAATGGGAGACCTGGTTACCTGAGATATGGAGAAGACTAGGGTACTCAATTACTTTTTTGCCCTGGTCTTCACTGGCAAGTGCTTCAGCCACACTGCCCAAGTCACAGAAAGTAAAGGTAGGAACTGGGAGAACAAACCTTCTGCTGTAGGAGATCAGGTTTGAGAATATACCTAAGGGTGCACAAGTCTGTGGGACCTGATGAGAAGCATCCGTGGGTCTTGAATTGGTGAATGAAGTGGCTGAGCTACTATCCATGATAATTGAAATGCTGTGGCAATCTGGGGAAGATCCTAGTGACTGGAAAAAGGAAATAAAATGCCCTTTTTTAAAAGGAGGGAGGGGTGTGTGGGGGGAATAAGATCTGGGGAACTACAGACTTGTCTATCTCACCTCTGTGCCTGGCAAGATTATGGACCAGATCCTCCTGGAAACTATGCTAAGGCATGTGGAAAATAAGGCAGTAGGTGGTGATAGCCAACACGGCTTTACTAGGGCAAATAATGCCTGACAAATTTGGTGGCCTTCTATGACAGGGATATGGCATTGGTGGCTGAGGGAAAAAAAAGTAACATCATCTACCTGGACTTGTGCAAGGCATTTGATGCTGTCCTGCATGGCATTCTTGTTGCTAAAATGAAGAGGCATGGACTTGATGGGTGGACCCCTTGGTGGATAAAGAGTTATGGTCAACAGCTGGATGTCCATGTGGAGCCCAGTGCCAAGTGGTGCCTCTCAGAGGGCCATACTGGAACCAGTATTTAACATGTTTATTGGGAACCTGGACATTGGGACTGAGTGCAAGTTTGCCAATGACACCAAGCTGATTGGTGTGGTTGATACTCTTAAGAGGAAGGCATGCCATCCAGAGGGACAGGCTGGAGAGGTGGGCCTGTGTGAACCTCGTGAAGTTCAAGAAGGCCAAGTGCAAGGTTCTGCATGTGGGTTGGGGCAATCCAAAGCACAAATTCAGAGTGGGAGGAGAACATAGTAAGAGGATTCCTGAGGAGAAGGACTTGAGGATGTTAGTAGATGAGAAGCTCAGCGTGACCTGGTAATGTGCACTTGCAACCCAGAAAGCCAACTGGGCCCTGGGCTACCTCAAAAGAAGTGTGGGTAGCAGGTTCAGGGAGGTGATTCTCCCTCTCTACTCTGCTCTTTTGAGACCCCACCCAGAGTACTGCAACCAGCTCTGGGGCCCTCAGCATGAGAAGGACATGGACACGTTGGAGTGAGTCCAGAGGAGGCCACACAGGTGGTCAGAGGGCTGGAGCACCTCTCCTATGAGAACAGGCTGAGAGAGTTGGGGTTTTTCAGCCTAGGGAAGAGAAACCTCCAGGGCGACCGTAGAGCACCTCCCAGTAAAGCCACCTAGTCTAGTAGAGGGTGTCCCTGCTCATGGCAGGGGGGATTTCAAACTATTTGATCTTTAAGGTCCCTTCCAACCCATTCTGTGATTCTATCAAGCATTGTCTATAGCATTCAGGTTACAAGCTCCTGACCACACAGGCTGAGCCCTGTGCTGTGCCAAGTAGTGTGGGGAATTACCTTAAGCACTGCTGGCAAGCAGACATGCTGATCCAAGACTAGGGCAATGCTAATGGTGGGATCTGAGAGGCCAGACACCATGGTGAGAGTCTATTAGTGCCCAGGACTTAGGACGAGCGTTGAGCCAGCAGTGTGTCTCTGCCATAGCACATGCAGAAATGCTCACTGTTTGCCCAGTCAGCATTTGCAGGAGGCAGGAAAACATGTCCTATAGGGTCGTATTTTGGGGAATATCAAGCAACAGCTTTGGATAAGTAGCATGTCTTGTTGTAAGTCACTGTTGTTTGGAAGATGACTTGGATGGCCTGAGAGAATACTGACCTTATATGTTCATTAGAATAATCTGTTTTGCTTTACTATTGCATAAGGGGCTCAGCTCTGCTCTCCAGCTGCCCTCTAATGCAGAAGCACAGTCATCAGCCTTTCCAGAAATGACTGTGATTTTCTTTCAGTGTCACACTTGAGGATGTCTAACATGGATTTTCAGCAGATAGGAATTTAGCATTTTTGGAAATCTGATCCATTTTAGGTAATTCAGGATCTGAAAACTTTGAGAAGTTTTGAGAATCAGAAGTTTCCTTGTTCAGTTGTTATTATAGCAACTGTTGCTTCCATTTTAATGTATTTTTCTTGGTGGAGAGGGGATTATATCTCTAATCCATTGTGGTCTGTATGCAGTATTAACTTTCTCAGTCTCAATAAATGTTCCTTTAATTCCATGATATTCTAGGCTAAAACTTTTGGACTAATTACTTCTTTACAAAACTTCACTGTGAATCCCTTTGAAATCTGCACCATCTTTATTTTTATGGGATTTGGTTCATTACTCTTTTACCCCAGGGTATGTGATCTGAGACATATTGAAGTCATTGGAAGTGTTTCCTTTGAGTTTGGTTTTAAATCAAGTTCTGGGTAAAGACATTTATAGAGAAAGGAAGGAAAGCCCCAGAAACCTAAAAGATTCCTGCAGGATATTTCTTTAAAAACCCCCAAATAATTAGAAATCCCCTTGGAAAAGCCATCTGGGGAGCATCTGAGCAGTGCTTACAGGAGACTAGAGACTTAATTGCTGTTCCCAGACTTTAAAAGAAGGGGGGATGAAAGACATTAATGATTATTAAAGCTGAGGATGCTTATACATGAGATATTTAAACTTACTTCCTACAGAAGTTTTGAGAGGCTCTTTCCTGATATAAAGCTGTATAACAGATTCTATATTGCATGCAATAGGTTTCTTTCTCTTCCCTTTCCTGCCCAGACACAGTTGGATATGAGACAGATGATGGATCAATTCTTCTGGCTAACATTTTTTAGTAAAGTCCTGGATGTTTCCCAGTCTTCCAGGAATTACTTTCCATAGCAGAAAAAGACTTTCTTCTAGATGGATCTAGCGATATTTAGAAAAGCAATTTTTACCATTTGTTGAAGAACTCCTTTAGGGTAACTGGAGGAGCCTGTGGTTGGTGACACCAGGCTCACACCTCACACTACACCCACGTGTGTTCTCATTGCATACGATTACGTGGTCTGGGATGTGTAATTGCCTGATTGTATCTGTACACCCTACCAAAAGTTGCATCATGTTGATTTTGCCTGTGTGCTTTGTGGCAAGTGCTTTTGAGATGAAGTCTCTTGGCCCTTGGAGGGCTCAAAGTTTTGCCTGTGCTTCTGTATAAAGTCTGATTCTTTTAAATGGCTTTATTTCTTGGGAATGCAGGTTCAGCCATGGCAGGAAAGAATCTGCTATAGCTACAAAAGCATATCTGTGGTGCAAAACTGTCCTGAATAGCAGTGGAGCTAAATTGTTTCAAAGGTTTTCAAAACACAAGCACTCCCTTGAATATTGCAACATCCAATGTGAGCAAATCCCATTTTTTCTTCTCCAGCTGTTCCAATTCATCCCATTCTGTGCTGGTGAGAGGCCTACTGAGAAAGCAGTCAAGAGCATTAGTCGCCTACCTCAGCCCAAGAGGACCTAAGGTCAGATGGTGCAAAAATGAGTGACAAATACCTACCAAGAGTGATCCAACTAGGACATAAGGTCTCACCTATCTGTCAGTCCGCCCTGAGAGCAGGACATGGCAGC
>NW_008659679.1:33509-43774 GCF_000695815.1 Acanthisitta chloris | reverse complement strand
AGGAATGCTAATGGTACACCATAAAAGGGCAATGAAGCCATCTGATGGCACACTGAGGCACTCTTTTACTGTGGTCTAGGATCTATTTCTGGACTCTGGAAATGAGCCATCCAAAAGTAAATGTTTGGTCAGCCTTGCAAGCTGTTTGAAATGCATGATGTGCCTGTGACAGAGCAGTTTTATGGGAATGGGGCTGATCTTTCTTTGTCAAACATAATTCTGCTATAAAGAAAATCTAGTCAAAGGAGATGGTAAGGTGAGGGAGAAGCTTAGCTTTCTGTTCCTGAGAACTGAGCTGTAAGGGAGGAAAGGAAGTCTGCCACTTCTGCAAGTGCTTTTAAAGGAGACCTTTCCCTGCCATGGAAGTTGTGCCCTGACCCTGTGAATTTGATGCAAAACTGAGGGTCACTGCCAATATTTGTCTTACAGGCAAAACTGGAGCCACTTGGTCTTGTGTTAGGGCAGGTTTCTTGCTTTGACCAGGAGCTGCAGCTGTCACCTGCAAGGACAGGGAGAAGGCAGTGGAGTGAAAAGCTGGGCTTGGTCACAGTGCTGAGGCTGCTGGAGCAAATGAGGCTGAGCTGTCAAACACTGAATGGGCATCTCCACCATGAGTCAGTGATCCAGGGACATGCTACCAGGGAACAAGAGCAAGCTCTTTAGTGGAGCAGAGTGGGTCCACAATGGGGCACTGGGTGGTGTGGAGTGAGAAGAACACAGGGCACGAACAGCTGAGCCAAATGACTTGGCCAAAACCGGATTGAAAGTAGAAAGCCAGAT
Organism: Acanthisitta chloris; assembly: GCF_000695815.1. Classification (NCBI taxonomy): domain Eukaryota; kingdom Metazoa; phylum Chordata; class Aves; order Passeriformes; family Acanthisittidae; genus Acanthisitta; species Acanthisitta chloris. Next base: position 42,994 of record NW_008659679.1, on the reverse strand, counting down.
CTCCAGGCTTTGGTTGCTGGAGACCTGCAACTCAGCCTGTGTGACGGTTGGGGCTGGGGCTGGGTTTTACCTCTTTTGGGAGGGGAGAGAGCTACAAAATACAGGTCTGGGCTCAGGTTACCATTCTGCTTCCCTGGGCTATTCCAGGTGTTCAAATATGAACTTTTGGCCCGGACCCAACTGTAATTAGACATATTCTTTAAAAGTATTTTCCTTCCTCAGCTCCTGTGCTCTTGGCTTGTCTCCACTAGCCTTCTTTGCTGTGCTAGAGCACAGTTTGCTGGGTATATTAATTGAACTGTTTACACACCTGGTTTCCTGCAAGAATAGACACCTAACTCCTTCTTTTGAAAAGACTAGCCCAGAGGCTGTAAACAGGAATTGTGCTATGTCTGGAAAAGCTGAACTGCTGCTTATCTGCACTCCCTCAGGCTGTGGGAGCAGCAGCAGCTGCTGCAAACATGGGTCAGTTGAGCATGGAAACCAGCTTGCACACTCTTCCCACCAGTTCTGTCCTGCTGCCCAGCTCAGGTCCTTTAGCGGCTGAGGAGTCACCTTCTTTGCAGGGTTATTCTCTTTCATTGTGAGGGTGACAGGAGGGATCCCACATGGCATTTGGGTCAGCTCAGATGCATATTTTGTCTTGTGTGTGAAAGCTGGGGGTGTCATTCTGCAGTTAAGTCCTGTGTAGGACAGCTGATTTGACCTTCCCTCTCTTTTTGTGGCTTTACCTTCCAAGGTTAGTTTCTGTCAAAGCTCCCCAAAAACAGTGGTGGGTTCATCACCCCTTATACTCTTCCGGTCATGTCCAAGGGGCATCTTTCATAAGCCATTGTGTGGCTTAAAGAATGATTGTGGAAAAAGAGGTTGGTAAGGCTTGTGTGATGCAGATTAGATGAAATGGTCCTTCGTGTTCTTCGGGCTTAAAATGTATAAGCATAAACATGTGCCATTGCACAGCTTTGATTTCAAAGTGTAAAAGGATTGCCCTAAAATATGCTGATTTTATGGACATGCTATCAGCTTCTGAGTCCTGCTTTGCAGCTGCTGTTTTATTGGGTGACATTGAATTTTACTTTGCTGCTTCATTTCTTTGCTGAATATTACTTGAACCTCATCTGGAAGACACCACCTAAACACTGCATAAGGCCATGAATTCGGAAAGTTGGTGTGCTATGCTGCTGGTGGTCTGCAGGCCAGAGAGTGTGGTGCTGATGTACTGGGCCTTGGAATCTTCAACTTTTTTCCTGAGGTTTCCAAAGCAGTGTTGATGAAGGCCCCTGGAGGAGTACCCCCAAGGCAGGCCTTTGGGAAGAGGCATGCAGGTGCCTGGGCTGGGAATAGGGAACAGGAAATCAGATGCACCTGAGGGCAAAATTTGATATCCAAATTCCAGTCCAGCTAGGAACGGAAAGTGCTGCTGTTCCCAAAGTACTGTGCTGGACTGGTATTACTCCAACAACCCACAAAGGCAACACAAAGTCATCCAGTAGGGAATGTAAGAAGGCATGATATTCGCTCTTGAGCGTTTGTGCTGTGGGGCAACTCCAGCAACTCTGTCCAGGACAAGCACAGCTCCTAATCACCCAGAAAGCAGTGACTTTGTCGTTGAACTTTATGTTGGCATTGATTCCTGCTTGGCTGCTGAGTGTTGGTTATACGCCATGAGTGTTACGAGCTGTAAGGGCTGGGAAATGTCAGCTCTGGAAAGGGGCCCGGAAGGATGAAGGTGACAGGTACTTTTGTCCAGGCTTGCGTCAAAACCCCTCACAGAGAACAAGGCTTATGCTATCGCTCCACTTACCCTTTCCTCCTGCGTAATCATGACCCTCTGCCAAGAAAAAAAGAAGGAATTGGGGCTTTTTAGAACCCAGTGGCTAGCTGGATCCAGTGTGAAGCAGCATGATTGTTCATGCTGCACTCTGTGCTCCTGCTAATGGTATCAAATCAAGCAGGAAATTATTTTTGGAGCAGTGAAGCATGTTGAAACCCAGCAGAAGGCAGCTGTTTGCGTAACCGGAGTTGTGGGAGAGCTGCCTCCTTTGTTGCCAAGCACTAGACTTCCTTTACTGGTGAGAAACGGTTTCCCCGCTCCCGGCAGCATGAGCGAATCCCCTTAGGCTTGGGAGGCTGGGCTCAGTCCAGCATCCATCATTCCTGTAGCGCCTGCTCCACCACTCTGAAAATCCCCAGACACTTTTCTGTGTGGGGGTCTGAACCATCTGACTCTTATGCCTGAGATTACTCCTCAGGCTTCTCCTTGAGAACAAGTTACCTCCAAAATAAAGGATTTTGTCCAGAGTTTCAAATGCGTATCAGTGAACTCTCAGCAAAGGTCCACATCTGGCAAACAGCCCATGCTGGAAGTGAAACATTAGTTCTGCCTCAGTCTGATCATCTGCACCATGTGTTTACACCCTGGCTGGGTTTCCAGCAGCAGTTTGATGCCCTGGCGGGTACACACAGTGCTTGGGCTGCCTTTGCAAGTATGTGTCCTGGCACGCAGCTTCTCTGGCTGAACTTCAGCACCTCCTCTCTGTTTAGCTCTTTCAGCAGCTCCCGAATGTCTAGCAGGGGCTTGGTTTATTTTATTTCATTTTATTATTTGTGGGAGGAGGGGAGGTGTGGTCTTGCCATGCTGCAGCTTTATCACTCTCTAGCAATACCATTTCTACCTTTCCTTTCTCCTCCATCACTTCAAGATCATGTCCAGGCACTGGCCTTGCCTCTCCCGGTGGCTCCAGCTGCGTGTTGATAGTTCTCCTATCCAAAGAGATTTGTCACCTTGAGCTCTGCCTGCCTGTTGTGCCCTTATACCACAGCAGAAATAAATCCCTTCAGTCCTGCAGTGAAACACTGTGCCCTGTAAAATAGCATCGTTAGTGTGGGTTGTAGGATTGCTTTGGCCAGAAAAAATGAAACAAAACCATAGCTGCAGAGATGGCAATTGACCTGGTGCAGATAGGGCTTAAATTCCTGCCCCCAAAATGTGATGCTTCTTTATAGAAGGGAAGGACTAAGCCAGTGCAGAGAGGTTTCGAAAGCCACTATGCGGGTATAAAGCCGGTTTTGTTTGTGGACTTATTATGTCATCCCTCGGTCATGCAAATGTCGCCTCAGAAGAAAGACTTTTTCACATTGCTGCCTTGTTCTGGAGAAGTCTCTCCCTGATTATTCATGACCGCTGACTCCTTCAGCCATGTGCCACTTTCCTAAGGGCCGTAGGGTGGGATGAAATTCCCTGATGCAGTGAAAGGCAGGAAAAAATCGAGTGCGTATGAACTGATTCAGTCTGAAGTATTCATGGCTTTTCAGTGGGTAACTAATTTCTCGTGCAGTCCCGTTACGGTTAGAAAAAGTATCTGTCCTATGCTGGGTTCAAGTTTCTAACAGTTACATGAATGTTCACTGGCAATGAGACCCCAGAGCTGGGATGATGGGCAGAGCGATTTCTATAGGCTATAGAAGTCTTGGTGAAGTAGATTAAAAAAAACTTTAAAAAACATTCTTGTTTCACTTTATCGTAATCTTTCAACATAAGTGCTTAATGGTTTCTGCATGGTTTGGTAGTAGATGACAGAGCCTTTTTTTTTTCCTGTCGGTCCTATCCATGTCTGGGTTTGCAGCTGTCAAATGTTTTGCTGTTTAGAGCCTCCTGTTTTTAGTTGAAAATCCAATTATTTTTCCCTTGCCACTTAATTGCTCCCTGTGGCATCGTTATACCCTATGCCTTTGCTTTTGCTTCATTTGGTTTTGGAGGGAGACAAGACAGGGTGGGTGTGCCCTTGGAGACCTCCCAGGTCCATCCTGAGCTGTGCTTCCTGCCTTGTCTTTCGGCTCTATTTCTTTCCTTTGTCCCATCTGTTGGCCTGAGGGGATGACAGAAAAGCTTTGGAAACCTCCTGTTTGGTGGCTGCTTTAACTGGTCCCTCAGGCTTTGCCTGCTCCAAAACCATCCTATGATCTACAGTGCTTTAGCCTGAATTTCTTGGGACCTAAACTGAAGCATTTGTTAAGTTGTACCCCAAAAGGGAATGACATTTCCTGATGATAAAATAGTATCCAATCCATAAAATGAAGTTAGTATGAGCCTTAGAGGCAACGAATGGAACAGCTGTAGAACGTAAGGAGCAGTATACTAAATTGTTCAGTTTGAAACCTCTAAGGTAAGTTCTGTTTCCTCAGATGAATGCCATAGTTATGTCTGAATGATGCCTCTATTTCTCTGCTGATATTTTACCAAACAGTAGCTGTAGGGAAGAGTTTAATTTTATTTTGTCGCCTTATCTCTGGGAACCACTTCAGTTCCATTTCAGTGACGTTCCTGAGAAGCGTAAGACTAGAAAGGGGTTTATTGTGTCTTTGAACTGCCTTTTTGCTCTGAGGAATGAGGATATAATTGTAACGTAGGAAGGACAAACTGAACATGTTCAGGCTTGTTCAGCCTGATCTTTCCGTTTGGTTTTTTTTTCTCCCTTGCAACTAGCACTCATGATTGGGATTTTCCAACGGATAAAGTCTTGGCTAGCCTGGGGGATAATATGCCCTTAGTTAAACGAGCTCTCTGGATGGCTGGATGTGTGGTTTCTTTTGATGCCAGCAAGACCAGGATTTGCCACTTTGTGTTTGCCACCAGCACATCAATCTCTTGCTGTTTGTGTTTGCAGGATGAGTGCAGAGGGAGTCTCGGGCAGATGGCTTTAATATTCCCTCTGGGATAATTTTTTCCACATGTTTAGTGATCTTTCACTACTCTCTTATCTGTTTCAGTCATGTTGGCTTTTACAAGAAATAGGTCTGTGGAAGAATTTAAAGGCAAACATTAACCAGACTCAAAGCAACCCAAAAAGAACATCCCTAAAGCCTTCAAATTCCGTGCTGCTTTGCTTTTAGGATATCACAGTATTAGTGTGGTTGACATACAGGGTTTGTTGGCCATATCTGTAAATACAGTAAGTTGTGCTTAGTTTGTGTAATTTAGTTTAAAAAATTACCTTTGTCTGAGGCCACTGCTAGCCTTGATGATGTTGGTATTAAACTGATACCATCTATTTTCCTCAGATGCTGCTTTCTGGTAGCTTACTGAAGAGCAATGGATTTCAGATCCTTTCCTGTGCTGTGACTGGGCTTTTTGTATTGGGTGCTGCCATTTTGATGGGAATTGGCCCCCATCACATCTGCACTGCTGGTGTTGAGCCTGAGCCCATAAACCTTTATCAGCTTTTACTGATTTTGCAACTTTTCCATGATGCCTCCCAGTTCATCTTTTCCAACCCCTTCTCCCTGATGCTGCCAGGATTGGGGCGTTTCTTACTAATTCCTCAGGAACTGCAGGGCTTGTTTCACTCTCCTCCTGTGGTTTTTACTCAGTCCTTCCTCAGACAAGTTTCCACTGACTCAAATTTGTGCTTAATTTGAGTCAGGGCTCCAGGATGTGTCCCTGGGGCAAAGCCTGTTTCTAGGGCAGCTGGTTCCTATGGAGCTGGGCCAGCAGACACCAGTGTGCAATGTCAAGGCTCCTGGGGAGGAATTCTTGAAACAGTAATAGGGACATCATACACTTCCAAAATCTACATGTTTATGCTTCTCTCATCAGTGGTGCTGTAATATGTAGTAATACACCAGGATGTAATATGCTGGTGTTGTTCAGGTGCTGCAAGACACAGCAAGTTGCGGCTTCCCATTGCATTAGTGTTATGGCTGGGGCAGCAAAAATGGCATCTGGGGGATCCAGGGAAAAGAAAGAGGAGAGGAAAGTTGTGGTCCACTGGTATGAGCACTAAACTTGCCTATGAGACACCTGATTTTTAGGGCTTTTTTCCCCACCGTGATCTTTATGGGATGTTTGTGCCCTTTGTTAGGGCACTTAGGATTTTTGTGCTTCATTTCCTTGTGCATACATCCAGGGCGTTTTTAAAGATTTAAAGTGTGAGTTTTTCAGCTGTCGCTGCATTAGGTCTGTTTCTATAGGTGAGAAAGGAAAACTTTATAACAGGACTATTACGAGGACGGATATGGACCCAGGTCTGGAGATCCATGTAGCTTGGACAACCCCAGTATTTCCTTGGTGTTGTACAGATGTACATCCAACAGGCTTGGCAGCATTTTGAAGTCTCTGTTTTCGTGTTTTTGCCATGCTGAAAATAAATTTGATGCGAAGTGAAAACACACAATTCTTTTTTCATTGTGCACTGAAAAGACAAAAGCCAACAACCTCAAAAGGTAAATAATTTCCTCATCAATCTGTTTAAGTGGACCTCTTTGGTGCACTGAAAGCAGCCAGCTTCTGCAAGGCTCCAAGATGTCACAAGTGCCAGTCTAAAGTGATCATCACTGCCAGCCACTAAATAACATGGCCCATTGCTGCCTTCAGTTACCCAGTTGTAACACCTAAAATACAGGTGTTCCCTGAGCTGTCCTGCTAAAGAAGTGTGTGGCTTCTGGCTCTTGCAACACCAGAGAGCTTGAAATCTCCCAGGTACAGCAAACCCCAAGTGTGCAGCAGACCAGCGCTTTGCCCATCGCAGCTACAGAAATGGATAATCGGAGGTTTCTGAACTCCTCTGCAGACAGGCGTGGGCTCACACATTGCTCACCCCTCCTTGTTTCCAGCTGCTAATTTGCAATTAAATGCAACTAAAAATACAGTAAACACTCTTCTCGCAGTTTTCTGTACAAGTCTGTCAGGTAGCTTGAAGTTGCTGTCATTTGGTGGTGAATGGAGGAGGCTTAGGCTTTTGCCGTGAGTGAGTGGCTGGGTGGAGAGCTGCCCATGAGGCTGCCTCAGATGTGGTTCCCAGCAAGAGCTCTCATAAATACCAGTTCAGCATAATGCAGCTGATACTAACTGGCATCCCTGTAGGTGGTCTCTGTAGCGGGGCCAAGATGAAACCTGGTGCAAAGAATGAACCGAGCGCTTTTTCTGCCTCAGGGGAGTGCCTCCAACTGAGAGCAAAGGTGTGTGAGGCAGAGCTTTTGATGCAAGTGCTGCAGCATGTCTGCAGGTAAAGGATGTTGTTGTTCAGGGCTTTGGCAATGCTGGAATCCACCGAAGTACGCAGGATGGAGAGAAGACTCTGCAATTGCATTTGACTGGTACAGGATGCATTAAACATGCTTTCAATTCATTGCTCCAAAAAGTGCAAGCAACTTCAGTTAATACTGAATGTGCTTTTTAACCCAAATAAATTATTTCCTACTATGCTAAACAAAGTAGTTGAAAATACATCACTCACGGCAAAGTTTCTTAGCTGTTCCTTGGCTAGTGTTTCTCCTACAAACTGTATAGGGGAGAAAGCTACTACAATTTGCAAATATGAAACACAGAGCAACCTCCTTTCTGAATACATTTGACATGCAGAAACCGTTGTTATTGTGGGATGAGGGAAACAAAATACTTAATTGGAGGAGTTCAGTAAATACAGTAGCAGTGAGACCACTCCTGGTTTGAGCATACGAAGCCTGCCCTAACAAGCAAACTGTGCACCTTTAATTAATGGTTTTGCCCATTATTGGAGTGACTCACTCTTCTCATGCAGATGCCTCCTTGTGGGGTCAAACTCTTTATGAAATCAAATCAGCTGCACCACAGCCCTCGGGCTCTGCCTTTGCTGGGGAAAGGATTGGTTTCAAGGGGCCTGTTGTGTCACAGCAGAGGTTGGAGTGGGTTGCTGGAAAGTCTTCCACCTGACATGTGAAACACTTTATTTGTGACTTTTGGGTATTAGTGTTCCAACACTGCTTCCCATACAAAATTAGTCCTAATGTGTCCTATTTTATTAAAGGTCTTACTAGAAAAAGGTGCTGGAGCCCTTGATGCAGCATGGCAAGATTTTTCCCACCTTGAGGTAGGAGGTGTTGGCTGCCGCTACTTGTTCCAAGGCAAGATCAGTCTGTGCTGTACCTTTGATAGGGTGCTGAGTTTACAGTTACTTAGCTCAAGGTAAAGAATTAACTTGTTTTGGCAGGGATTACGTAGCTTAAAAATGTCATTCGCATGAATGCAGTCCTGGTAAGAGATGAAATTTAAGTGTCAGACTTGGCCAGTCAATGACTTTGCTATTTATTTACCTCATAGCCTGTGGGTGTGGGGTGTGAAGGGAGTCCTTGCTTTTGTGTGACACAAAGATTGCTCTCTGGGATCACTGCAGGAGCCTTGCCAGAGCCCTGCTTGCAAAAGGGACTAGCAGAGGAAGAAGCTAGAGTGCTTTGGTGAGCTGATGCTGGGACACCTCCAAGCACTGGCAAAATAGGTTGCTACCTGCAGCATCGGACTCTCTGCCCACAGTCCTGTTGTCTACTTGCCTGTGCCAGAGTGTCAAGGAGGCCCTTTGTGGAAAGCCAGAGCATCTGGTGTCTGTATCTATTTTTGAAGGGTGGGAGAGGTCCTCTCGGAAGTTGCAGTCACTGCCTGTTTCCTTAATGCCAGCAAAAAAAGGCAGTGGTCCTGGCTCACCAGAGCTCTCTTTGTGTTTTCTTTCCCAGACAAATCCTACCCCTTCCCCTCGCAGGAACTACCTGAACCCCTCCCCTCATCCTTGGGCAGCAGAATTCAGCTCTGCCCACACACTGCTTTGAGCCAGCTTTGAGTAAGTGAGTGCATCACGATGGGTGAGAGGCAACAACTCCAACCGATGCCAAGCTTGCAGATCTTCCAAAGCCACTGGTGTGAGTTGAGACTTGACGTGCCAGGAGTGCAGTTCAGGTTACTATAGCAAATCCTCAACAGTTTCCTGCCCAGCTGAGTCTTTTGGAGTCTGAAGTATTGTAACCTCATAAAAGCTAGAAAAAGCTTGAACTCATTCAAAGATTATTTCACACCACCTACAGTACTCTATGAAGTCAGACATGCTGTAACATATAATTAACGATGTGTTCGGTGATGAGTCACCAAGTAGTCTAGCAAGCACTGCTTACCTTCTAACCAGTCTGTGCGTGGGAGTCCTTACCCAGAGACACACCCAAATTGAGACTTTTAATAATTTACCACATTCTGAGCTTGGAAGAGTAGTTTTTGTTGCTTAATTAAATAATTATTTTTTTAAAAGGCTTTGCTACCTGTTAGGGAACAAAGCTCCACCATGAAGAAGAAAGAAGGTGTAGGAGAGCCCCCAAAAACTATTATTACCTTGTAATGCTCCTTTGTATTACTTTGTTTGGAGTATCCAAGAAAAAGACTGAGAGATGGGTGATTGCATCTTTGTGTTATATTAAACAGTAACGTGATAAGATCCAGGAATATTTCTTGGACCAAAATGTAGCACTACCCTTTCCCAACTGCATGTCCCAAGCACAAAGTGAGAGTTGTGGTTATTCTTATTTATTATCTGGAATGTTTAAGGATTGCAGGAAAAATGAAGTATTTTCCAGGGAGTGAGCAAAACTTAGCCTGTCTGTGTTGTGAGGTGGTCGTGGGTTTGTTTCTGACTGTAGAGGAGGAAATTGCATCTCAATGTGATTTGGTACCCTTTCTCTGATAAAAATCG
>NW_008659679.1:31061-33440 GCF_000695815.1 Acanthisitta chloris | reverse complement strand
TATTTTCAGCTCAGGGGATTTCCTGACATGAATGAATGAATGTGATTCATGACTCTTTAGTAACCTTCAATGCATCATTCTTCCAAATACTTATCTAATCTCTCCTTGTACCTGTCTATGCCTTTTGCTTCCACAACAGTGGTAGCAACAAACTCCACTGACCTTCTACATGTTGCAGGAAGAATTAGGCCTTTCTCTGTGTTTTGAACCAGACTCTGTCAGTTCTGTTTGGTGCTTCCCAGTTTTTGTAGTGGAAATTACTTTGCAGTCACTTTCTAACCCCCTGCTCCAGGTCCCTCAAAAACTTGTGAACCTTTATTAGATGTCCCTTGGACATCTCCTTCCTGGGGTGAAGGCTTTCAGCCTCCTTGGACATAAAAACAGTCACCACGATATGTCCTTGATGCCATCCTCTGAGCCTATCCCACTTCTTTGACACCTTTTTGAGAGGAGGGGACCAGGATTTCATGCACTATTTAATGTACTGGTGAACCAGGGGGTTATACAGTGGTTTACTGAGGTTCTGTGTTCACATGCTGTTTCTTTCACGGCAATCCCTAATGTTTGAGTAGCTGAGTCCTGGGCCAGTGATTTTGTGGAATAGTCTATGATAGTCCAAATATCTCACTCTTGATTAAAAATAAGCAGTTCAGAAACCATAATTTCATATATGAATATAAGACTTGTTTTCCTTGCGTGCACCACTTTAAATGTAATCTGCACTTATTTTCAGCTGCCATGTTATTGCCCAATCCCTCAGCCTCGTAAGGGCCATATGCAATTCCCCACTGGCTGCTCTTTTCCCCAGTACTCTTAGCTGTGTATCCTCAACAAGCTTTCTTTCTTCACTGCTGCACCAGATCATTCACAGGTTGAAGAGCACATGACCCAGCCTCACTGGTGGGATGCTTCTGATGTGAGCACTGACCACTTACACCTACTTTCTGATGCCTATCTTCACCTGCCCCAGCTCATCCAATATTAGACTGCTGGGATCAAAGCCACATGTTGCAAGCCCCTGTTCAGTGAGTGCAGCTCATACCTGGTCCTTGTCTAGACTTCCATTTCTACACATACAGGGTGATATTTTGGAGCACGACGCAGGCAATGCCTTAGCCATCTGGCTAAAATCTTTTGGGGAATGCAGCTTATTCCCCCATTTGCTATAAATTCATGTAAATGTGCAGGTGTTTGGTGCACCAAGATGCCAGTGGGACTGTCTATGCCATGCAATAGGGAAAAGCAATAATCACACATACAAGTGAAGCTTTGAATTAGAAAAGTGCAGTATTTTGAAATAGGGTGTTTTGCCAGAAAAGAGCACAGGAAAATAAATGATACTCGAAATTAGTGGTGGATTATGGGCAAAGCATGCAAATCCGCCCACATCTTATTGAAGCGAAACTGATATGCTTCTTCCGGCAATTAGACGAGTTCCTCAGAAGAGCACTGCCTTGGATCAGGCACAGAACAGTCTGGCACAGCCAGGCTGCTCCAGCTGCCTGGGAATCAGCATCCTGCCACAACCTTCCCTCACACCCCGGCAGCAGGGTCTGTCGTGCCTGAGCTGAGGCTGTAGCAAGGGCTGGTTAGTTCAAGCTGCTGAGATTTTCTCTGCAGCAGGCACTCATGAGGGACAGAGAGCTTTGTTGCTGCAGAGCCCCTGATGGACCGCCAGCCCTATCCATTCACACAGAGCACTGTTTGCCTAGGAAGCTCTGCCAAAGGAGGATTTTCCCTATGGAAGAAATTCAAGTGTTTCTATTCAGTGCCCTGCACCAAACTAGTGTTTTTCCTTTGAGGTTGAGTCTCAATTCCCACCAGCAACACTCCTTGTGCTAGGTTGGTGACACACCCAGGAGTGAATGTCCCTTGAGGTAAATTAAGCCACAGGTGGCTCCAATGACTTTGGGGATGGCTGTGAAGTCCTGGCCCTGTCCCATGCCTGATGCCCCCAGCACACAGCGGCTCTGATGTACCTCTGCTGTAGCACTCCTGGCTCTTTGCCCTGCTAACGCACCAGTGCCAATCCACAGCATCCCTCCCTCATGCAGTTCTGATGGAAACAGATCATGCAGGCTGCCCATACCCTCTTCATTCTTTTTCCTTTCCCACCACCCAAATTTTCCACATGTGGCTACAATTAGAAATAAGTTGAATGAGCACTTGTCTGTGGGTGACTCATTCTCACCCTGTGAGGGGCTCTGCAGAGGGTATGGATGTGAAGTTTCACCACCTCCCCAGACAGCCTGCAATGATGTCAAGTTCACTGGCACGAAAAAAAGCCTCCTGCTCTCCCCAAAGCAGAAGCAGCCAAATTCTGCTGCTCCTCATCTAACATATATGTGGCAAAAAGGACACCCTGGTCATGGTTTCCAG
>NW_008659679.1:27712-31027 GCF_000695815.1 Acanthisitta chloris | reverse complement strand
CATGGGTGGAGGTGGCTATCCGCTCATGTTTTATTTTCTGTCTCTAGAGAAATCCCAGGCTTCCAGGGAAATTATGGGAACATTGCAATCAAAGGGGTCTCACTGAGGAGCTATGGTGATTTATCCCAGGAAATTTGTCCTACCTCTTGTGAAGTACCTTCTACCTGACCACGAGTGACAAAGGGCATCTTTCTCTGGCACATCTCCCTTGGAGGCTGCATTTGTTCCCCCTGGGATATAACACTCCTTCAGCTGGCATTAACCATGCTCTGGCTTAATGTACCATTTTCTCATGGGCTTGGACATAGGCTTGGACAGGAGAGCCAGGGGGAAAGACTCATGGCACACTTACTGATGTCTTTGTGTGATGTTTTTTTTCCATGAGAACAGGGAGTAGGAACTGCAGAAAGGATGATTTGGGTTTTGTTTTTTTCCTCTCAAAGGCGTGGATAATGTGATGCCAGTACCACCCTTCACTGGCAGTACTGCCTTGAAGTCTGCTGAGCATTTGGCTGTCTGAGTTTATGTGTTATTGTGCCATTTCTTGCCCTGGGCTGTGGAAGTTGGACTAGCTTTGTATACTTGCATGAACATTCTAGGACATCTGTAAAAATGTTGTAGGCTCAATAAATCTTTTTTTTGTTTGAGGCTTTTGTGGGTTTGTTTCTTTAAGAAGCTTTGGTGAAATTTTGTGCTTGTGGGGTTTTTTTGTCTTTAGGAGGAATCTCAGCAATTTAGACCAGACCACAATGGGTCAAGGATGAAATGCATTCAGCAAGCATTGTCAAGGCAGCAAAACAAAGTTCCTTGAATGAAATCATAAGTGATTTAGAATAAGTTACACACTAAGTTTATGTATTGCTCAGTTATCAGGAATATAGTGGTCACTGCTCACTTTCTTACAGACCCAAAGCTGTTTACCAGAGCACATGGTTTGATGTCATAATTTCACCTGAACTTTCTTTTTTTTCACCTCAGTTTTTTTTATTTTCTTCTCTTTTTAATTCACCAGCTGTTTCTCACCCATAGCTGCCCCTCTAAGGGTATGAGCGGATAGTTTGGACGAACTGCAGTCAAAGAAGTATTTGGAGAGTCCTTTCAGAGCTCCTTAAGGAATCTGGGCTGGCTATGAATGCTGCCTTTATGCTGTGCAGTTTTGAAGTAGGAGTGAGTCACTAAAAAACAATCTGTGCTGTCGCCGTGTTCGATTTTGACTTTATTAAGAAAAAGAGAAAGAAAACAAACACAATCTCGTTCACTGATGACATACACATTGATCCTTTAATCCTCAGGGAATTGTTGGGAACTGCTTCCTCCTTGAAAGAATTACTGTATTGATGCAACATTTAATTGTGCAATTTCTCCTGGGCTTTGCAGAGCAGGGCTCTGTGGCTGGAATGCTAATCACAAAGTGACTGATACCATCTCGTGGCACATGGAGCCTGAATGCAGCCTCCCAGCTGGCAGCAGCCCCTAGGTACCTCCGTGGGCCTGTCCCAGCCTTTCCAGGCAGGAAACCAAAGATGGGAATCGCTGCCCAGCAAGGTCAAAGCAAGGACTGGAATTTGGGCTGGAGCCCAAAACTGTATCCCATGTTGGTTTGTTGGAGCCTTCCTTGGTGGAAGCAGGAGGCTCCAGCACTCATTCCGGCTCAGCACTACCTGAGGGATGTGGTTGGCAGCACCAACAGGGAGTGTCCAAGCACACTTTCTGTGAGATAAAAATATTACCTACCTGCAAATTCCTGATCAGTGGCCATTCTCCTGCTCCTGATGACCACATGGTGCATGTGCTTTTGTGGGATTGAGATTTTCATGGAAGTTTTGTTGAAAGCATTGCTTCAAAGCCACTGGGAAATGCTCTGCACATGTGTTTGTGCATATGTATGTATGTATATACACCCACACACACTTGCTGGACCAGGCCCTGCTTTCCAAGGGCTGCATTGGCTATAAACTTTCTCATGCTTCATGTGTGCCACCTCTGACTCCAGGGGCATGTGACACTTAGACAGAGCTGCCATAAATCCCTGCCAGGAGTTGGAGAGCCTCTGTGAGCCCTTGCTGTCACCTGGGTTACTGTCATGTCTTGATTCAGAAACTAACCCTGATTGTATTTGTTTGCCTCATACTAATTGACCCTGATGTAACATAAAGCAGGTCCTCACGTTGCCACTCCTGGGTGCACATTGGGATTTACCTGCCAGTAAATCCAGAGGCTGGTTAAGTGTTAGATGGAAAGAAATGCAACCCTCCCCCAGCTAGCTTTTGATGCTAGGATTTTTTTGGGTTTAATCTGTTTACCATGACATTCCTATTAATGGTTTCATCATCAATTCTGCTTTCCCACCAGTATTACGGATGGGGTTTCCAGATGGGCAGTCCTAGCTGTCAGCTGCTTGTCCCTTCTCCATGGCCAGAGGCTACCAAATGAGTCTCGTACCTGGCCACACTGTTAGTCCTGTGGCAAGTGTGCCCAGGGCTGGCCATCTCACTTTTTGAAACTCTTTCAAAGGGTGCTTTTAATGCATCCACCACATTTGCCTAATGGCCTCAGGAAAGTGAAAAGGAGAGGCTTTTGTTAGACTGTTAAGGAGTGTTTGGCTGATGTTGTGAGCTCCAGGCCTCCGGGTCCCTCTGCTTGTGTTTTCTCCTTACTTCTGTGTGAGCTCTAAGTCAGGCAAGCTGTGGCTGTAAACACAGAAAGAACTGCAGGCAGCGGTTTTCTTAGCTGACAACCTGAGAGGGGCTTTGCTAGCAAGGGAGATCAAGGAAGGTTACTGACAAAAGGCAGCAAGGGACTCTCCCTCCAGATAAAAAAGCAAAGGAGTTATAAGTAACGTGCTGAAGTACACAGACAAAGTTAGCCAAGCTATTTTGACCATAAAGCCCAGGACAGTAAAGGCTCTTAATCTCTTATTAATCAACAAGAAGCTGGAAGAGGCCATACAATGAACTCAGCTGCCAAAGCTGCAGTGGCCTTTTGCTCCCTTTAATTTAATTGTATTCATCCTGCCCACATCCTTTGTTCTTTTCCCCACTCAGGAAATCTGCTGCTGGTTTTGGCACTGCTCACTCTGGTTCCACATGGCTGGTTTGTGGACAGCCAGGAGGGATGAGAAGGAGGGCAGGAAGGGGAAGAGGATGGGAAAAGGTCCCATGGGAGCAACCTGCTTGATGTGCTTCATTTGTCTTAACAGTGCCACTGCATCCCTTCCTGGTGAAGCTTCCTCCTGATAAGCCAAATAGGCAAAATTGAATGCAGAAGGACTCTGGCTGATATCAGCAGAGATGACAGTTCATGCTTAAATCTTAA
>NW_008659679.1:11106-27697 GCF_000695815.1 Acanthisitta chloris | reverse complement strand
GGAGCTACCAACTCAGCAATTGCTCCTACCCCTACGCCCCTATCCTTTGACTCTGCTGAGGGGTCAGGGTGGCTCACCTTTAGCCTGACATTTGTGCCACTTGTTCCTCATCAGACCAGTATGAAATAAGAGCAATCCCTTGGCTCTGGGTCCTCTGCTTGCTTAGTGTGCAGTAAAGGGTTCAGTGAGCACAGCAGAGTGCTAACTGCCAGCTGTTCTCTCTGCTGGCAGCAATAGCATCACCATGCACCTTGCAGAAGTGCTGTTCCTCATGGCTGCTGTGGGGTGCAAACCCTCTTCTGCCCTCCTGCAACTTGCTGTACTCCTCCAAGCCACCACAGCCTCCTTCCCACCCACATCTGCAAGGCTGCAGTTCCCCTCCCAGGGGCATTCAAAGGTAAAGGTAGAGTTTTCCCCATCAGCAGTGACATGGAGCAGCTCTAACTGAGGATCCAGCAACCTCTTTGCAACTTCATCAGTTTCTCCAGCAAATGCATTGGCCTCTACTGTCCTGTCAACATCGTTGCAAGAATACTGCCTGCTCAACCCACTGGCATTTGTCTTTCCTGCTGCTAAATCATGATTCAACTCATGCATCCTGGTTTTAGCACCCATGTTCCTTTACATGCCAGTGTAAATATTTGTGTGTCTTCCTATAACAGGAAAAGACACTGTGTGCAGCCCTCACTTACCCAAGCCCCAGAGGTGTCCTCACAGGGCTTCAGAGGTGAAGATGTATCAGGAAAGCCACTCTGTGCTGCTGCTTTGTGAAACAGTTGCTTTTCACTGTAGGAAGGGGAGGATGTGCCCCACTGATGCCACCCCACTGGGGGGGGGTGGCGGGGGTGGCACAAGAGGTGTCATCAAGTGTAATTCATGGGTTGTAATGGAAATACCAGAAAATAAAGAAATGTAGGTACATCAGAAAAAAAATTATTGACCTGCTGTGTCAATATGGCGTTTTTAGGACCCTGTGTTTCACTTCATCTTTCTTAAATGAGAAAAGAAACAAATGCAAAAGGTGGTTTCCTGGACACGGGTGAGTTCTGTCAAATTTTAGCATTCATCCCTGCTGAAGGATGAGACAGCTGAGCTGCTAACCTGAGGGTGTACCTCCAGCACCTTTCCATCAGGGAATGACAGTGCTCAATATGTGCAAAAAGGTGAAGCACTTACAAAAAGCTGTGCTTAAGAAAAGGGATTTTCAGAGGTTTTTGAACACTTCAGGCTTGTCTGGGAAACAGTTTTGAGCTCCATAGTTTACTGGATTTCTCTGACTTCTGCGACCTGCTGTACAAAATTCCACAAAGCCATTATGTCAAGCCCAACTTTTCCCAAATATGTAAACTGTCAAAGCTCTCCTCCCCCTTTCACAGCAATGAATTATCAGTCATATGCTTGAAGTGAAGTAGTGCATCATTTGCTTACTGGTTTTACAGGACAACTCTTCCCTTGTTGCTTGCTGCAATTCTTCTTGGATGTGAAGAGTAGAACATATTTACATTGGTTTGTGGGATTCTGGACAACCCCAGGAAAAACTAGGACTGGAAAGGAAGTTTTTCTGCCCAGTGAAAATTTTTGTGGTGTGTTTTTTCCATATCAGAATGAAGGCTTGAAATATAGAAACTCAAAGAAAAACAGACCACTCCACATTAAGCCACCTGAAGCTACTTATTTTGGTTATTTTATTCTTTCTATTTTCTTAGTGAATTTACTTCATGTTGCCAAGCAAAGCAGACATTCTGGATTTCTTAAAAAAATAAATAAATTGTGTCCACAAAGTTGATTTCAGTAGTTTGGGAATTGTTTGGCAGGTAATTTTAAATCAGAGAGTGCCAATCTGCTGCACTAAAATTAAAAAGTAACGATCCAGCAAATGACTAATTTTGTGGTCTGGGTTAATTAGTGGAACAGCTTGGCAGATGGAAGGCAGCAGGTCTGAATTACTGCACTAAGTCCATTTGCTGAAGAAAGATATTATCCTTGTTGTTTTTAATAATAATTAATGAGAATTAAAATATTCATCTGGGATTTTTGCCGTTGCTATTAGCGGGAATACTTGTATATATATGTATTTGCTCTTTGATGCTTTTCTTGCTTGTTTGCATTTCATTCCTTGACTGTCTTGCTCTGGGACTTAAATAATACTCCAGAAATTATTCAGACCGCACCTTTGTCTAGCATGGAGGAAACTTGAGGCTTTTACAATTAGTGCTGCTGATTATTCCGTGAAATACATACACCATGGTCTGACAAGGAAATCAGCAGTAAAAGGTCAGGCAATGAGCAGTCCTTCATCAGCAGGCTCACAGGGAGCACCAGTTCGTGGCTTGCAGCTTGCTTTTGCATCTTTGTCTTGCAGCACAGGTTGCCAGGGAAGCAGCAGGGATGGCATATTTGCCTCTGAGTCTGTACAGACCCAAAGACTCCAAAGCCTTCTCTGGTGAAATCCAGGCATTACTTATCTGAAGTCCAAGGTGCTTAAATTTTGATGCCTCCAAGGCACCATGATGGTCACTTAGTCTTGTGCCCTCCTTGACACCAGCCTTTGATGTTCCTGCTGGGCATTCCCACACCGAAACTGCTTCCTGTGGTAGGTTTTAAGCACGTTTCAGGAAAGCTTTGGATTATATGAGTTCCCATGATGAGAGAGACTTTTAATGAGCTGGTTTAGTGTGTCATTGCTCTCACTGTTAAAACATGCTTCTCCCTTTGTCTTCAGCTAGACTTAGCTGAGTCTCTGTCTTCCAGTCCTGGACTTTGCTCTACCTGTGTTTGGCAGAGTTAAAGCCCTTTAGAGTATGAAATCTTCCCACATACCTTTAAAGACTAGGAGGAGTCACTTTTTAATCTTCTCTTTTAAGAGGACAGTGATAGTTGAGGGCTAATTATTGCCTCTATTGACTTTTTCATGTTTGTGTCTGGGTTTTTTAGATAAGTTGTAATTGTTCCTTTTTATCATTGTAAAACTACTGTTAATAATTGCTGTTCACTATCTCTACATCTAAGGATGTGGCCCCACTTCTCTTCTGATTCAATGTTTGGGACTCTGATGGACAGTTGAAGGGGTGTTGATTTGGTTTTGGGCACCTTTGGAAAAAAGTGTGTGCAACAATCAAAGAACTGTTTACCTTCTCCTCAGGTTTTGTAAACCTTGTCTGTTATTTTTCAATGGCCCCTTTTCAAGTGGTATTGTATCTCTGGTGGGTTTAGTTCTGGTTGTAGGCTGGGCTGTATTTTACCATCCTTAATCATCTTGAGTACTTTCCTTAATTTGATTTCACTGAGAAATTTCAAGGAGTGAGATGATACTTAGATGAATGAAATTGGGGATTAAATGGGGATTAGATGGATTCTAACAAGTACATGCTGTGCTTTCCATGGGAAGGTTTCTAGACATCATTAGACCAAGAAGAGCTCCTTTTCCGTGACACTTACAGATTTAAAATCATTGTATTACACCCTATTATTAATAAAAACAATAAACTATCTTGATGGTAATATCCATCTTTTGGTGAAATTTCAAACTGTGGTCATATCCAAACCCCCGTGAAAGGGTATGAGCTCTTTTATAGCCTTATATACTGCAACTTCAAGAGGATTGTTCCTTATCCAAATGCCTAGGCCTTTGCAGGATGGAGGTATAAATGTCTTGTTTATGATATTTATCCAGTTACTTGTACTCTTTCTGTTTGCAGCATTTTTGTTCCTACATATGTTGGGCTGGTGGGCAGTCTCATAAATACTGTGATAGCAATGGTTTGGATCCCTTTGCAGGCTAAACCAAAGTCAGACGGTCGTGTGACGGATCAGAGTAAGTATTTAGTGTTTCTGATAAATAGTACATGAATAGGGATGGGCAATTGCCATGCTGCAAGAACTGCTAAAGGACCTTGAGGTTCCATTTAAGGGCAAAAAATGCTGCCAATTTTGAAATGCTGGCACTTTAATGCCTAAGCTGTGCTTATGGAAGAGTATTATCCCCTACGTATTGATCACTCTGTGACATAGAATTGCAGTCTTCCAGCCCAGTGCTTGACATGCATCTCATGAAAGGTGAATGTGGACCCCTTGTTGGGGGTTAGTTTGGGCTGGCATGGGAGGCAGTCCCAGTGTCTCACAGGGTTCCTCTGCATGCAGACCTGGCACCAGGTCCCAACCTCCTGCCACTGGCAGAAAGTTGCTGCAGCAGGGATGTGCCTTTTGGGTGGTAAACCTGAGCTGACTGTCCCAGAGTTTCTTGTTTTCTCTACCCTTAACCTATATAAATAGCGTATTAATCAATATGTCATCTTCTGTAGGTGCATCACAGTCTGGCAGCTTGTTTAGTATCAAAGAAATCCAACGCCTGATGAAGTTTCCAGGAGTGATGGAAGTTTTCATAGTCAAGGTCTTTGCTGGACTTCCCATAGGTAAATCTCACCCATACCTGTGATTGCTGATGTATTTAAAATAGGATGACATACACTGTAAACCTATCTTGTCTCAAGTTTCTGAAAGCATGTTGCATTTGATCATGGAGCAGTGAGGCTTCAGCTCCTGACTTGATATTGGATGCTTTCAAATAGTCTCAGCTACATAGGGTCAAAACTCTGGGACTTAATGTCAAACAGACTACTTGTCATAGGCTGCATCTGTGACTTTTGGCAAATCACTTAACCTCTCTACTCCATCCCCCTGGCTGTAAGTATTTTTTCCCCTCGTCTGTCACTTCTATTTAGACTCTTCAGAGAGCCTAGACCTCTTCAGAGCAGAAGGAAATAATTTGTCCTCTGCCAGAAACATTGAGATCCTTCCTGATTTTACTTGGTGATTTAAGATGTAATTGTATCCTAACCTCTTTCCCAACAACTAAAAACTATTGGTGAATGAGAGGCTCAGGCTGCACACAGAGGGGCCACAGTATGTTTCTTCCCTTGCACGTTGATGATGGTGCTTGTTCTTCTCTTCTTTATATATTCTGCTCAGATTTTTGTGTCATGGTAGGAACCCACTGGTACCTCAAATGTTTTCCAAACCCCATCTGTTTCCCTGCTCCCTTTGAGTCACTTGCTGTCCTGACATGGGCCATTTGCCTGACTATACATATCCTTGGCCACAGTTTAATAATCTTCAGTTTTGCCTACCCTCTAGCTTCCTTTCCCACACACTTGACTAGAGACAAGCCAGTATGTCAGCCTTGTTAGTGATGTGTAGGGACAGGGTGATGTTCTCTGCTCTTCCACACAGAAAGCCTTCATGGCTCTTTTCCCAGCCAAACCCAAAACTGCGGTTTCTCTTGATGAGGATTTCAAGAATTGAATTTTGTGCACATCATGGACATCATGGACAAACTAAGGCACTTCCCTTCCAAACAAGGATCCTAAGAGAGGACTTAAGGCACCTTAGCTTTTAGACTTTGCATCTTTTTCCAGTTCATTTTGGTCTGGAGAAGCCCCTGAAGTTTAAACAACATGCAACATAACTTATAAATTAAATCCGAATTTGTAAACTGTAAATTCAGTTCACAAATGAAAGTAGATTTGGCTGTGGAATGGTGGCTGATTCGGAAGGGGGTGGCATTTCTGGGTGTGATCAGGATCATCTGTTCCTTGCTATGTCTCTGGGAAAACAAGTCCAACTGGAGTTGTAGGATAACATGCAGGGAAGTAAAGGATTTCTGGGGTTTTTTTTTCATTTTATGTGTAGTTGGCACTGGCTGAGATCAGTATTTTAAAAAGTGGCAGCATTTCACAGAATGAGACATGTTTTAAGAGGGTTTTCTTTGGTGATTCTGGCTCATTTCTCTGTTTAAAAATGCCTGAGACTACATCCATATGTGATCTGTAGGGTAATTTCCTGTGCACTCTCCTTTTTCCAAAGTCCAGGCGAGATGGACTTTGCTTTAGTCTTTCCTGCCAAAATGCAAATTCCTGCCTGTTGCAGAATCCATTCTTCTTTCCCTGTGCAGGGCAAAAATACTCACCCAAGCAAAATAAACATCTACTACCCAAAACTGCGAGGCAATTTCTAGGCAAAGAGGATGAAGACAGTGAAGCTGAAATTTAGGGTAGGCTAATAGTCTGTCATTGAATGGCTGGGAATATTTCGGTAAGGGTAGGAACGGGTTCACTTGAGGCACTCCCACTACAAGTGTAGCACTTGCATTAGAGCAAGGAGTGATTAAAATCCTAGTGACTTCTCTTTGCAGGTCTCTCTTCACTTCAGGTGGCTGACCAATTGATGGCAGTTGAAAGGGGATCTGGCCATCACCTAATTCTCTGCAGCTCTCAGCTGGAGGCTGAGCTCCTTATGAGCTCATTTACCTTTCATCTCCAGGCTCCAACTGTATAATTAATTAGATTCCCCAAATTACAGACCGTTCTCTATTTACTTTGTAAACAAGTTTGTTATATACACCGAAGAAAATCTTTTGTTCCTTATGGATCTCATTGTTGTCTAAAATGAGCTTGTTTGAGATCGAAAGAGCCTCCCCGGGAGGGCTGCAGGACTGGGAACCTCCTCCCAGAGTTGCATAAAAGCAGGGACACAGGCCCTGTGCCCCTTGCAGGAGAGCAGCTGCCAGGGATTGGATAGGCAGCAGACAGCTCCATCACAGCCGAATTACCTTCTCAACTGACCTGGGAAAAGAAAGCCTCATTGCATTGTGGTAGATAAGGAAAACAAGAGGATAAAAATATCGAACATACCTCTTACTGACCAGAAATTACCAGGGCCTTGAAAATACGGATAAATAGCTGCTTATATGAACCTTTGGCTGCCTAATCCCTTTGGAAAGCCTGGTTTCAGCATGATTGCTTTAGCACCTGCATCCCATCTTTAAAAGGATTTTCTTTCACGTGTAGAACAGGATTTTGCAGGGAGCCCTAGGGCTCTGCATCCCATCATGTTTGCAGTCTAGCGTAGGAGGGCTGAGACAGGCTCCCAGAGGCTGTGCTTGCCTTCTCACACTGTCTTGCTGTGAGGATTGCTAAACTGGCCCTCCAAAGCCACAGGCTGCTCTTAGGCATGTCACATCCTTATTTGTTTTTTGAAAATATATTTTGCACTCCTGGTTTTCCTTGGTGCTTTTTCTCATTGCTGTTGCATCTTGCAAACCATTTCCCTGCCTTCTGCTGCACAACCCTATTGCTCATCCCACTAGTGCTAGGTTTTCTAAGGAGTTCACCCCCTTATTAGACCCCCTCAAAAACAGGCAAGGTTTCTGAGGGGATTTTTGCCTTTTTTTTTTTTTTTTGCTTTTCATGTCAAACCTTACAGTGTGGATTGAGGCTTATCATTACTCATGTGGCTGCACTCAGCTGACCTGCAGCCTACCCAGATGGGAGCCTGCTGAGATCTTTGTGAGAAATCCTTGCATCGATGGGCATAAAATCTCTTTCAGTTCAGACTTGTGTTTGTCTTGTGGGTTTCACCAAGAAACGTGTTGCCAATGGGAGAGATCTCCTTAGCTGCTTTAAGAAGGGAGGCAAGGGGGTCTCCCTTCTCCAGATAGCTTTAGGGGACCATGCAGCTTTCTTCTAAAGAAGAAACCTTTGCATCTCCAGGGGAGCTGTGCAATATGTAATGTTAATGAAAGATCACAGCCTGTTCCCCCGCTCAGAAAGCAAGCAGTTTGTTTGGAGGAGAAAGATCCAAATCTGCCTTAACTCAATGAGGGACTTCAAAGGGGGCAGGAGCTGTAGAAACTGGTGTGTGGTACCAGGAAGAAGCATCAGGTATGAAGGAAGGACAAGCCCCTCCTAGGTAGTACCTGCAGCAGGGTAGCAGGATGAAGGGTGAGCGCCTGCTTCAATCTAATCTTCCTACAAGTGAAACAAAGTGTGGTTTTTCTTTCATTTCTTCACGTGTGCCTTCTATAAACATGTGCAACCCTGCTGCCTGATTTGGATGTTGTGAGTAAATACTGTTATTTGCATGTTACCTTAAGCTGGCTTGAGCTGAAAGCGATTTCAAAGTAACTGAATAATGATGAGGTGCTCTCCATGGAGGGGTGCGGCGAGGCCATAAATCTTCACAAGCCCCAGCTCCCCAGCACCTTCTCCAAGTATCGGGAGAGTGGCAGAGCAGGGCACTCTTCCTGCCCTCATCCCTCTGCCCCAACACCATGGGCCAGCTGGGCTGCAGCTACTCCCACTAAGGGGGGAAGACATCTCTGGTGGTTTCAGGAAGGCTTTGTGGCAGGTCCTTGGGTGGGAGGGTGGTGGTGCCTCCAGGCAAAGGCTTGGGGTGCTTGGAGGAAGGTCCTCATTGCTGCAGGTGCTCCACTGGTAGCAGCGTGGTTAGGCTGCTGGATCCAGTGGAGTTGCACTCATTTGTTACGGAGTGAGTCCTCCACAGCATTTTAGGCAGCAATTCAGGATCATTATGCTTCTTGGAAATGCTGGCAAATCCTTCCCATGTCATAGGGTTAGTGACTGACTTTGCCAGGCCACCACCTGTCTTCTCAGTCTTCACATGTTGCGTCCTACGATAGTTTCTTTTCAGGAAGGAGAGGACCACAGCTCACTTTTTGTCCAGTTTTTGTATCTCAGAGGATCCTACAAAGAAGGGCAGGACCTCCAAAGGTCATCTGCTCTCTTCTTTTCACCCCAGAAGGGTCAGTTGTCTCCAACAGGCACATTGTGGGGTTGTTCACATGCAGAGAGACCCAATTTCTTACTGTCTTGATCTGTCTGAGGTGCACAAGACACTAGTGGAAGCAGCAGACTCCTACCCCATACCATGCTTGAAGTGCAATGTTTTGTCATAATATTTTTAATTTGATGGCTTTTCGTGTAGGATGGGAACATGTGTGAGCATGTGTGTATTTGTGTATGTTTGGTGGTTGGGGAAATGCACACTATTGTATTTTTATTTGAGATTGAGTGGGCATTTTCCGTTGCACTTTCCAGAAATTGCCTCAGTTGGAGAGCAGACCCAGCCTGTGCTGTTTCTGTCTGTGCATTCCTCACTGCTTGTGTTGGCCCTGGTGTCAGTCCACACAATAGATTTTCCACGTGACACCGATGTCGTTGCTGAGGTGTGCAGTGAAACCGCTGTATATTGGCTGATGTCACTGGGTTGTTCCCCACAGTGAAAATCTAGAGTCAGGCAAAAGGGGAGAGGAATCCAATCAGATTATTTTTATGGTTACAGTCTTGTCTGAACAAATGTTTTCTTGCTGTTTTAATGGTTAGTCTGGCTTCAGTGATACAAATATTTACCAGTTTATAATAAACAGCTGAAACTACAGCCTACATAGTCACATTATTCAAAGATGAAAGTAAGGGGGATAAAAAGTTAACATTTAAAGATTAAATTAATACAATGACTTTGAATAGGATTCTGCTCTTGTTCATATCCAATGCCAGCAACCCCAGGGAGAGCTACTGACTCACACTGGGGGTGACTGGGAGCAGGATCTGGGGCACTATATGCAATGCAAGTATATTGACATATTCTTTACATTAACCCTCACTCTAGGTTTGTTCATGATGATGTTTTCCATCATCTCTATGGATTTCTTTGGCTTGGAAGCAGTGGAGTCTGGATACCTGATGTCATATATTGGTGTCCTTCAAATGGTAAGTGAAGTGTCCCCCCTTAAACAGATTCAATAGCTACACCACTATCTATTTGTGACTTCTTTGACCCATGCTTTTCTAAATTCAGGTGCAGTATTGACAGGCAAATCCTAGCTCTGCCATATGGCATTTGGCTTCAAAAATTTATTCTGTTCCTTGGAATGCAAAGAAATTGGAGGGAGGACTGTCCCAAAAGCTTTCTTCCCCTTGTCTCTCTTTGCAGATCTTTAAGCTATGGAGCTAAAATTTCCTTGGACTGATACGTCCTGAGTTTTGTAACAAAACGTACAGTGACTTAAAGTGCCATTAACTTAAAGTGCCTGGACTAAGGTTTTTCCTGGCGCAGGTTAGCTGATTTACATTTACAAAGTAGCACCCCGTACATTTCTGCAAGCAGACAATCTTACTGGTGTTTTCACAGATCCCTTCAGTGTAAAGAAAGAACTTGTTTCTGCTGCATGGAAACAAGCACAGCAAGCCTGTACTTTCAAAAAAAGGAAAAAAAATAAAGGTGGGCGATGGAACATGGTTAGGAGACTACCCAAATGGGTAAAAGGGAAAAGTCAGCTGAATTAGACAGTAGCAGGGCCAAAAATACAGTGTTGTGTTATAGAAGAGTGTTCCTTTTGGAGGAAGGAGCTAATAATTTTGCAGGAAGAGCAACACATGGTTATTAGCAAGCCTCAAGGTAGGAATGCAAGTTAAGCAATATCCTGAAGGAGGGTGGTCTTGTTATTAAATCCACCTTCATTTCCTGGGCATCAGCGCAGAGTTCCTGTGGGATCTGGAGGAGTTTCTCATCTGGCAAATGGCAGCTTTTGCTATGTCCATTCTGTGAGGACTGATTTAGACTAGCTGTCTCTTGGTCCTGTGAGTTCAGTACGTCCAACCAGCTGGATGCACCCTCCCATTCAGTCTCACTGGAAAGAAGACCCATTTGCCAGTCCACTGCATGCAAACAGCATGACAAGTGGGGTGATCAGCAGCTGTTTTGCAAAGCAAGCTTCGGACCCAAACTCCATTGCTGATAGAGGCTTTCTCTATGTTAGTCTTTGTGTGCTGCCTCCTAGACCAGGATCTGCAGGAATCACTCAGGTTTTAGAGAGAGCAAGTCATCATCTGATATCTTCTTCCCCATTTGAATGTCCCCCCAGAACTATGCTTTTAACTTAGAGGTATCAGTTAAATCCCTGTTACATATGTCTGCACTGAAATAAAATTTGGGAGTTGGTGCATGGCTGTGGTGTGCTTGTTTCAAGCTGGGTAACGTGGGTGGCAATAGCACTTGCACAGGTGTGGCTTTGTGTTGCTAGATGGAGCTTGGACACTGCTGTTAGATCCGGGATATCCGTCTTCAGGACACTGCTGTTATGTCTGGAATATCTGTCTGTCTTCACTGCTATTGTTTCCCAGGTTTGTTTGGTTGAAACTACTATAGATAAGGTTACCTACACTGCTGTGCTGGTGCACCCCACATAGAGACACAACCCTGGAAGATATAGGAATTACAGCACCTACTCTGCTTCCTAATGGATAATCAGATGTCAGTGCTAACCAGGGACCAGACCCTTCCCATAATCACAGAGTTTCATCCCGCAGGGACCGATCATGCCTATTGCTACAATTCAGCCCAGCAGTGGCCTGCAGGCTCAAGTGCAGCATCTACTTTGCTTGGGAACCTTTGCTTTGGGACATTTGACACAGAAACTTGCTTTTATCAGCCAGGCAGTTTTCTTTCATCTACCCATGCAGTTTCTATCCATGTTGCTACACCTATTCTACAGCACATGGCTCTGGACATCAGAAATATAAGAATGAAGTAGTCATAGAATACAAAATTCTCTTCTTCATGTTGATGCATTGAGGTTTGGTGTCAGAACACCAGGAAGGAAAGGGGCCAAACAAAAGCTTTATTCTTTTGAAAACCCCAGAACACCTGATTCTTGGTGGCAGCAAAGCCATCTCACCCAGGAGTTTGCAAAGCATTGCTTTCTGCTTTGTCACTTCTTCTTTCCACTTTATTGCTGGCAGTTCCAAACTCTGTTCTGGTTTATGCAAGGCAAGATCCTCAACTGGACCAAATTAAACTCTCACTATTTGCCTTTTGGATAAAAGCCAAATAGTGAGAGTTTTTATCCACTATTTGGCTTTTTTTTTTTTGCCTCATCCACGCTGGATGAGGCCTTGAGCAACCTGGTCTAGTGTCCCTGCCCACAGTAGTGGGGTTGGGACTAGATGATCTGTAAGGTCCATTCCAACCCCTAAAATTCTATGATTCTATGATTTAAAATTATTGTAAAACATTAGAATTTATGTCTTTACTTTTGGGTCTCTGGTTAGAACTACCAAAGATAGCTCTTGCAGGTAGTGCCTGAATTACTGTTTTATGGTTGCTTTCTGCTGGGGTTCCTCCAGTGGAAGCTGCATGCAGGGAATAGAATGTGTGGACTCTGTCCTGCCTAGCCCCAGAGTGGCTTGTGTGCCTTCCTGTTGCCTCAGCTGGCATTTCAGATGCATTTGTTTCTGCTGTACAGTGAATTGATACTGCTGGAGATATAAATGCAGATTAGGGTGCAAGTAAATTCCACCAGTCTGGATGGGTGAACGGTGATTAATATCAGCTGACTGGCTTCCCCACTTCACTGAGTAAATGATAGGTTTATTCATAAGGAATATAATGTAGTTTTCAATGAATTTCATCAACCAGATCCTCGGCTTTGATTTCTCATTCCTTAGTTTGCCTTCCTATAAAACATAATGAGGATTTTCTCATCCTCCTGGACTTGTTCTGAGCCCTCCTCTTAGAGGAAGCATGGTCCCCACATTTGCATCTCTCCCTGGACTTGAAAATGAACAGTGTTTAAGGACTTTTATAAATGGAAGGGGACAGCACAGAAATGAAGGGGAAAATAAGTATCCATCCATGTCCTGTTTCCTTTAAATATCCCTGTAGATATTGAATGCAGTGCCCGGTTGGTTGCACAGCACAGACAGCTGATACACCCAGCACCATGTCCCAGGGTCTCACCTGCTCCCAGCACACGCTGCATGCACTGAGCAGCTTCAGAGATGCACATGGAACAGCACAGCAAGCAAGGCTATACTGAGCCCTTTACTCAGCTCTTCCCTGAAAGTATTGCCTGTTCTGTCAAATCCTGGTAATTTTTTGTAATATTATTTCTTTGTGTTACTGTAGTTTCTATTTTTTACATGAAATATTCTCAAAATTAGCATCTTCCTCTTGCAAAGAAGGTCATGTTGCAACCCCCTTTCCCAGCCTGATCAGCAATCCTGGGATGACTCAAATAGTGATGGTGTCTTGCTCTCCTTTCCCACCCCAAGGATATTATGCTCCAATTGCTTAATCTAATTTTTCAGCTTCTTGGCCTTATTTAACCTACTGTGATGAGAAGTGGCCAATGCACTGTAAGCATCTGTTTCTCCTCATTCCTCCCATTCAATCCAGCTGCAGAGCACCTAGAGAGAAGATTTTGAGTGGCATTGAGTCAGACCATCTAATTTTAAGTAGGCAACTCAAGTTCTTTGTCATCAGTATCTTAAACAGGTCTTTGCATGGGGAGATCAGCACAAAAACAGACACTGTGGGAGGTGAGACGTTTACCACCTTTGCAGATGGAGAATGTTAGTTAGCCACCCTACTAATTCTGCTATCTATCCTGAGGGGACCCATCTGGAGCTCCTCAGCCTCACCTCATCATGCTTGGTCCTATCTTGTCACTTTATGTTCACACAGTACCCCAAAATCTGCCAAGACTGAGAGGATCCTTGAAGGTTTAGAAGGCAAATTTGGGGCTGGCATTTAAATCCAGGACCCTCCTGGGTTTTGGCTGGCCAGTCCCTAGAGCACCTCTATTGGTGACTCCCTCTCTGAACATCAACTCTGTCCACGTGGGAACAGTTCATGGCACTTGCTAGCAACGAAGTGGCTCAAGCTGATGCTGGTGCTGGGTTTCGTCGTCATCACATCATGCATGCAGCCCCAGCGACCACTGCTCGTGGCATGGGGCATCCTTGGCACCCTCTTTCCTTCACAAACTTGGCTTGCCCACAGTCACCCTTTACCCTAGCACTGATGGTGTATCTCCTTGCTGCCACTTGTACCCCTGCATGGAGTTGCCTTGCTGCTGCACCCAGTGTGTCTCATGAAAACTTGAGTTGCCCCTGTTGGCTGAATGCATTTAAAGGTTCCCATGAGAGTCCACAGGGACTGTCCACAGGGAATGGGAGCTTCTTGGCTCTCTGGATGAAGCCATGGCCCAGGACCTGGTGCTAATTTGGGACTGTCCACAGGGAATGGGAGCTTCCTGGCTCTCTGGATGAAGCCATGGCCAAGGACCTGGTGCTAATTCCACTCATTATGGTTAGGCAAAGAGCATCATCTAACAGTGAGGGATGTGGGAAAGTGTGGGGTAGACTTAAGGATAGTGAGAGTAGGAAGTTGGGAAGGGGGCTCACTTCTGGGTCAGGATGTAGCCAGACAAGGTCAGAGAAGGGTGTGTGGGAAGGCAGTGTCACAGCATTGAGATAAAGAATTGTCTGATGAGGAAACAAAGTTGTTGCTTAGAAAATGGAATATGACCAAGGCTGGAGTGGGCTAATAGGGAAGTGAAAATAGCAAGTGGGGGTAATTCAAGCAATCCAGGCCTCTGCAGTGATGCTTGAAGCACTCTGATAGTATAGGTCTGTCTGATGAGCTGGAACTGTGCCAGTGTAAGTTGAAGAGGAGAAGTTGTGTGGGAGATAATGAAATGAGGAGGGGAAGGCAGACAGCTGGGGAGGTACCTCTGTGCCAGGCAACTTGCATTGCAGAGATTCCCTTGCTCATGATATATTTGAAGCATCTTTATCAGGTCGCTGGTGGGTCTCTAGGCAAGAGGTATGACAGTCTGTCAGGAACACCAAACCCTCTCTCCTCCAGGGCTGGACTTCCAGACTCATCTCAGAAGCCATGCGAATGAAATTTCCCTCATAGTGAGTGCCTGGAAGTGTCAAATGCCGTTCGGTCTCCCTCCAGAGAATAATTAATTTCATAATGGTTTAAAATAATTTAATGTTGCATAATGGGCAGAAACAGGCCTAGGCTCTGGGGATTTTTTTTTGAGTTGCAAGTACAATAGCATGGAGAACTTCTAGGTGTAGTATGCGGCTTGGAAACTGCTGCTGGAAGATTAGACAAGTGAAATACCTGGAGTCCCTTGTTGATATCTAAAGTCACATCTGATGCTTAGATTTCAAACTGCAGGAGGGGGTGGAGGAAACTTTCCTCTAAGAACTTTTTCTCCAAAAAACCCAAAGCAAAATGCACCAAACAAAAACTCTGGGTGGGACAAAGGGGTAGATATTTATAACCCTGAGGATCAAGAAATCATAAGACATCTGTTCTATTTACTGCGTTTAAATTTGTATTGTTATACAAACTCCACCTCTAGCTGTGCAGCTTCTGGAGGGACAAGTTGGTACGGAGTGATCCTGAAAAGATGAGAGAGATTCCTGGAGGAGAGATTTACATTGCGTATCATCTTATCAGTCTGTCCCTCTCACTTTTTTTTTCCCTGCACAGCAAGAGATGATTAAAGAGCCAGGGATTTAATTACAGCCATGTATGCCTAGGGGGAAAACCCACTCGGTGAAAGGACCTTGCAACAACAAACAGAAAGTTCTCCAGTTTCCTTGCTTTGAAGGATTTGTATCTGTGGAGGGGGGTGGGTTGGAGAGGGAAAGAAAGTGATTAGGCTGGCGTTTGCAAAACACACCATCCTCTTCCCCCTGTATGGCAAAGTGCTGCCTTCAGCAGTTTGGTCCTCACTATCAGCTCTGCTTCCAGTCCCACTGCCCTCCTGCTCGTCTGCAAGACCTGAACTACTCTCAAGTGCTTTCTGACATCACCATGTCAGTAAAACAACTCCCTTTCCCCCCACCCAGGGTCTTGCACCACCTTCAGCCCATGCAGTAAAGCTTCACGGTTTGTGTTGACCCCTGTGGTCTGCCCCAGCCGATGCCCACCTGCACATTCCACCCCAGCCAGTGCTGCACTCACCCTGGGAACTGCCAGCCAGGCACAATTTCAAAGGGGAGAGATACGGGTCCAGGGCGTGGGAGGCTGCTTCTGATGTGAATCATGCTATCTATGCTAGGGATGGGGCCCTGCATCTTCTCTGCTAGGTTGTACCAGCTTATCTGGCCTGCTGTGCCTTCCTTTCCAAACTTCTCATGTCTTTTTATTTCCAAACTGTTGGGTGAAAGGGAATTTATTTTGTTGCTGGGCTCTGTCACACTTTCAATCAGTGCTGATGGAAGAATCTTTAGAAACAGACTCAACTCCTCTGAGCACAGAGGACCACCTAAGCATCTGTGTAACTCCTCTAACCTCTACCAATGAGGTTATCTACTTTCAGGTGCCAGCCCTGCTAAGCACCAAATCCATGCAGCAAGGCAAGGCTAGTGCTTCAAAAATCTTCCAAAAACGAAGACCTTAAACCTTCAAACAACAACAATCTTTTCCATCCTGCAAGGGGTTCATGAAATTTGTTAGATGTTAACAATAAAATGGGTAGCTGGCTCTTCCAAGCAAACGGGAGCTGTTGCCTTCCCAGAAACCAAATACAGCAATAGAGGCAGAGAGTATTTTTCTATGTGATTAGCTGAACTAGCATAATAAATCACCAGTTTGGTGAATCCAGCATAACGACAAGAAGAGATTTGGCTGTTCTTATGCATTTATTGGGAGACTTATTTGCCTTTAAAGAGGGAGGGGGGGAGGAAAAAAAAAGATGAGTTCGTTTTTCCTGTGACGTGTACACAGCCACGGGCAGTGCCTGGTATTTCACTTGCAAACAATTTCCTCTCTCTTTTGTTTATTGATGACAGAAGGCATTCCAGCCAGGTACACTGGCTCTTCCCTGACTTCAAAGGAGGTCAGGTTACAAAGGCAAGCACCATCCACACAAAATGAAATGCAGAAAGGGAAGGCCCATCCTAGTCGATCTCAAGGGGAGTTTATGTGC
>NW_008659679.1:2689-11093 GCF_000695815.1 Acanthisitta chloris | reverse complement strand
GGAATAAAACCAAGGATGAATCCCACTGCTGCATCATCAACTACCAGAGCTTGTTTACAGGAGTAGAAATGGCCAAGTCATTTAGGGTGTCCCTGCTACCCCCTGGCAAGGGCAGCACGTATCCAAAATCTTATATGGGAGAGTGCACATGAACCACCTTTCGCTTTTACATTCCCAGATGTTCCTGTGCAGGCAGCTGCCTCTCCTGCAAACCAGGGAAAATTACAGGCTGGAAGTAATGGGTTTTCAGGTCAAAATTCAGACTGAAAGTGAGATCGGAGCTTCTGGTAACTGGGAACATTATCCAGCACCTAAATCAAGGATCTGTGCCCAAAATCAAGATGATGGGCCTTGCCTGCCTGGGACTGCCTGGCGACTGTGCTGGGGAGGAAGGCAAGCAGCCCAGAAAACCCTTGGGGAGGCTGCAGTCTGTAGAACCCAAGGATTTCTGCCCAGCCTCAGAGAGAAAGCAGGTGACTTGGGCTCATGCATGCCCTTGGAAACTGTCCCATTGTCAAGCTGGTTGATTCTGCAATGACATTTTACCTTGTTCTCATTTTGCACAGCCCAAGGGATGGGAAAGCCCATACAGAACGTCAGGAGTGGCACAAGGACCATCCTTCTGCCCTGCTCACTCTGGGGACAGTCTGGTCTGCACACCTCCAGGTCCTGCCTGCTCAGCCCCTGGCTTTGCTGTAGCTGTGCTTGTTGCCTTAGGTGCTCATATGTAGTGATGGAGATGTTTTTGGGTACACCACGCCTACAGCCATCGTACTGGAGTATGCCACTGCACTGGGACAGTGCTGATGATATACCCCAGTGACTCAAGGAAGGGCAGAGACTGGGCTGTGCCTGCATGGTGTATCCCAATTAAACATACCATTCAAGTCTGGGCAAATTGAGAAACGTTTCCTTTCCTCCAATGGCTCAGCAGTGCCAAAATGGAGTTCAGGTGATGCCACCGCTGAGTCAAGCCATGCTCTGTGATGAGGCTCAGCCCCCATCCCATGTGACTCAGCACAGCCCAGCTGGGGCAAGCCAGTAGGAGGGACTGGGAAGTTGCAAAAAGTTAATGACGATTATTCCTTTTTGGAGCACTCAGCTTAATGAAGCATTACTCAGTGGCTTCTCCACCCACCCCCCAAGTAGGAGCTGCTGGGGCTGGTATCAGCCTCCTCTCGCATCCATGACGGGGCTTTCAGTCAGGATGACTCAGGTCACCCCATGCATTGTCCAAGCATCACACCACAGCAGTCCAGCTAGTGTCCCTGAGGCCACTTGGCAGGTGCAATGACCCAGGAAAGACACATGAGGCCTGTGCCACTGTCACACAGTGGCCAGGCAAATGTGAAGCAAGCTCTCAAGCCCTAGCCAAAGGCAGGGACAAGGACAAAAAGAAGGCAGGAAAAACAATTACCAGAAGCCAAAATGTCTGCTTGGTGTGATATGCTCTCATGTCAAAAATGCTTTGTGCTCTGAAGCAAAGTGAAGGGTTGAATTTTGATATTTCTCCATTAAGTTGTAGCTTCTAAGAAATATATTCATTTTGTAGCTGTTGTTCTTTATGTCAGCTTCATTGTCACTCTATTGCTATTTGCTTTTTTTAAAAAAGTAATTAAATTGCTTTTTCTGGACTATTTGTTATGATTAACATTTCCTTTCTTTTTAATAACTTTCTCATTTATTTTGCACTCATTTTCTTTCAGCTAAGTTTGGGGTTCTGCTCTAGGACTAACACAGCAAGGTTGAGTGTGGCATGGTGTCATTTCAGGTCCAAACAGAGCACTGAGGTTTGCTCAGGATGGACCTTCATAGAAACAAAGCCATTCCACCAAACAAAGCACTTTGAACTCGAGCACTTCTTTCAAGTCAGAGGGGTTTTCATTTGGATCAAACAAACCCTTTTAAGGCAGGGAAAATTCGGTAGACTCCTATCTGTCCCTCCCCTGAAATGCAGTCAGTCAGGCTTTGTTTTCATTGTTATCTCTTCCAGGCTCTGTCCTCTTGTGTACTCTTGGACCAGCATCACCTCAAGTATGGGAGATGCTGAACAGAGAAATAAAATAGAGAGTCTTTGCTCTGCAAAGTGCTGAAAAAGTCAAATACTTCCTGGGATTTATTTTTTTTGCTCTTCCTTCCCTCCCTCTCTCCCCCAGTTTTTATTTAAAATCTGTAAAACCAGTTCCCCATTCCTTACATCTGCGTGTACTGCTGGGACTGAGTATTAGCATCTCTGTTGTACTTGTTTCCTGCCTAAAAATTATGAACCACTCAATTTGTATATTTATAGTTTGAAATAATGTCAAAAGAAGGTACAGGCACTTTTCTCCTCTGCATACAAATGTACAGGGTTTTTTTGGAAGGACTTGCCAAGAATTAAGAACTTAGTATTAACTGTATTTCACAAAAACATCATGAGTTAGAAAAATAATTTGTGTCTGCACTGCTGGTGAGTAGGTAGTGATGGTAAACTCAGGCATGCACTGTGAGTAAAGACTTTCAGCTGATGGGATGGGTCTTCCAACCATTTACTGTGGCAGCGAGGTCCCTTTTTTATTAAAAAAAAAACCAAACAAAAAACTCCTGGTAGAATAACTCCTTTGCTGCTTTTCATTTGTTTGAAACACTGTAGCAGTTCTCTTCTGAGTTTGTTTAAATGATGATATATCAGGCTTAATTCTGCTCATATCTTTCTTTCCCAGGTTGTTCAGGGTTTCGTTGTTGGAAAACTTGCTAAGCACTGCACAGAGATGACCCTGCTCAGACTCAGTGTCTTCGTCTTTGCCAACGTGGGCCTAGGCATGGTAAGGAGGGTGGAAAATCATCCATGATGCTTTTTAATAATGCAACGACATAAGCTCTGTGAGACCTGGCTGCAAGCTGTGCCCCTTGAAATGCCACCACTAGCTTTGCTGGGTGGTCCTCAGGGCAGGGGAAACTAGCTCTCCTGGGCCTCTGTGCAAACACTGCTGCACTCAACGTAAGCATTGCGCCAAACCATGATAAAGAGCTGCGTGAGTAATAGTTACAGGGATTAAAAAATATATTAATCTTACACAGAAACTCTCTAAGTCCCTCCTGAGTCACCTGGATTTGCATAGAAATCCTGCCCTGGTCTTGTCAGTGATTGCATTTCCTGAACTACCCAGAAAGTAAATTAAGATTATGGGGGGAAAAATCCTTGCAGTTGTACACTGCTGTGAGACAGAAGAGATTGTGTGCTCTTCTTCTGGGGCTTCATTTTTGCCCAATCCCCCAAACTGAGAGTATTTGGGAAAGGAGGTAGCAAGGCAACCATGTTGTGCCTCCATTTTGGGATAAGTGATGTTACCCGTTGCTGGTTGTGTCTGCATGGGCAACAGTTGATGCCAATCTCAAACAGTAATTGGAAAACTGAGTTGATGTAGGCAGCTCTGCTGGTAACTGTGTTTGCTCAGATAAGCCACATTCAGGGAACTGATAGTTCTGCCCAGGCCACAGGGATGGGGGAAGGGTGCACACCTGCTCCCATCAGTGAGATGGGCCCAAATGACAGGTGAGCTGCATCAGACTTTCGACACTCCCTGCAGGATTTGGCCTCGAGCATTGCTGCAGGGGCGTCGGTGCTCCCACTGGTGTGGGTAGGATGAGTGCCATTCCCACAACCATACCGCAGCCATGGGGAGGTCAGGGCCAAGTCCTGGAGGGTATTGAGGTTTGTGGTTCCCAGCAACATGGATGAGATGAGGCACCTACACACCTTAGCTAATCTGAGGCTAAATCATGCATCTGAGAGGAGGCTGGGAAGGGAGGATGGATGAAGACAAAGGGTTGGCTCTGCAGATGGAGCATGGTCTCTCTCTCTGGGAGTTTGGGGCTCACAGAGATGCTATAAGGTGTAGAATGCTTGGGAAGGGGCCCTTCTGACTGGTGTCATGCTGTTTTGACTGGCATCAATGTGCTCCCTTAATATGGGACATCTGCACAACCTGTGATGCTCCTGAGCATGGCCCAGAAAGGACTTTGAAGGTCTCACCATATTTTTTTTTGTCATGGGTGGAAGAAATTAGGTAGGACCAAGGTGGACCTGGCCCATCTGGAGACCTGAGCAACCACAGCTGGGTGCAGAGCAGGGTGCTGCTGAGACTGAATCCCTGTGCTGAATCCTGGTCCCATGGGAATCAGGCAGAGGAGCAACATGGAGTAAATGGGTTTTGTGCATTGAGGTCTCACTGACAGGGGAGGCTGGAGGCAGGTTGAGGTAGGAAGGAAAGCCTTGATGGCAGTGAAGGGACACATGGGGTGGCATGGATGTCCCAGTGCAGGGAGGCTCATATTGGCTGCACAGGGAGAGGAACTGGAAGCTGGGAAGGGAAATCATCTTAGAGTTGGCAATTATGCCAAGCCCAGAGGACATCCTGACAGCACAGGCTTGGGGACAAGGGTCAGCAATGTCTTTGCTTGAGAACTATTCATAGGCAAACGCAGCTGCGATCCTGATTGCCCTGGAAGCCTTATTAAAAAGTGCTCTGTCCTAGCAGCTGCCAAGAAAACATCCGTTTCTGGGGTGGCTTTCTGTCTCAGTGGGGATGAGTGCTGTCACAGCAGCAGGCCCAAATGCAGACGTTAAGGCGTGAAGCTTTTAATCCCGCACAGCCGCTGGTGGACGAGCATCCTGCCTGCTGTGCTCCTGCTGCATGTGGCCTCCAGACGCAGCAGTTCCCCTCCCCAGAGGATGGAAGCAAGGAGAAAGGCTAGCTATTAATAAAAGACCCTCCAGAACCCATCATGATATCACTGGGAGGTGGGCTGAAGAGTTTTTTGGGAGGATGGCACAGAGTGGCAACAGATAGACAACTCTGCAGCTGGGAAGAGTCTGCAGGATGTTCCCAGCAATAGGCAGCTGGAGAAGGGAAGGGGTGGGTTGGGAGCTCGGCAATAACACCTGGAAGAGTAGAGGAGGGGAGAACTAGTGTCTGATCTGCAGATGTGAGCCAGGAGTGCGTAGGTAGGGGTGTAGGAGGGCTTGGCTGTTGCGACGGGGAAGTTTTTCTCTTTATCTGAAGCCACGGCTGTGCCTCATCCTGCCTCGCTGCCTGTGCTTCTCAGCCATTTGCTTTTTGAGTCTGTCTGCTGAAACTCCTGGTTCTGCCTTGCTCACTTGAAAATTGCCTTCAGATCTGCTCAGGTCAAAAAACTATCACCTAACCAGCAGCTGAGGAATAGCAGAGAATGGGCTCTGCCTGGCTCAGTTCCTTCTGAGCCTTAGGGAAGTGAGGACCCTTTCTCCTTGGTTTTACAGGAGACATAGATGTGGCTCTGCTCTTGTCTGCCCACTTGCTCCAGCCCATGAGGGAATTTGTACAAAGCAGGAAGGATTAAAGCTGATTTTTCCTATGAGCTGCACAATGTTGTCCTGCAATGACATTTGCCCTAGGAAGGAGTTACTCTCCTTTCTTCTGTTTATGTACCAAATACCTGTTCCTCTGTCTTTGTTCTCTGGTTCCTTAATCAGAATTGCCTAGATCTTAACCAAAACGTAGGCAAAGAGCCCCTTCGAGGAGAGAAATCCGGCTGTGCATGACTCTAGAGGGCAACTAGGAATAAACCTCAACATTTCCAAGTCATTAGTGAGCAATGTCTCTGGGCTTCTCCATCTTCTGTAGCCGAGAGGCAGGGACCAGATCCTAGGAGACAGAACTCCAGAGAATGAAACTTCTGGCTAAACCAGCGACAGAAATGATTTACAGCTGCAATAACACACCTTGAGACATGGGTGAGGGCAGAAAACTTGCAAGAAAGGGGGAATTTACTTTCCATGCCCCAGAGAAATCCATTCATTTGACCAGCAGGGCTTGTGAATGAGCCGAGAGCTGCTCTAGCCCCACGGCTTAGGGAGCCTCACCACTTTTGTTTCAGGATTAAACAGCTGGAGGGATGTCTCCACGAAGAATATGTGCAATAACAAAATCATTACTCTCCCTAATTATGCTCGCTAATGTGCACTTATGGCCAGGAGACCTATTCCAGATAAAATCATTACTCTCCCTAATTATGCTCACTAATGTGCACTTATGGCCAGAAGACCTATTCCAGAATACTGAATTTGGTGAATTTATTAGCGAGGAAGCAGCAGAACAGGATTAGAAAACCCAAAGGTATGGTGTTACATAATGCACAGTGCTCACTTATTTTGACAAGCTCAGTTTAGTTTTAATTATTTATGATAATGAACCAAAAAGCCTTCTCTAGGCTGTTTTGTATAAGTAATGGAAGCTTCCTGATATACACCACATGCATCTGCTGTTCAACATTTCCTCAGGAGTTGGACAGAAGACAGGGGGGAAGGGTGCGGGGACGTCACTAATACCCAGACGCTAAAAATACCCATAGTAGTGCCAGAGAAACATACTGCCAGATTGTAGGGTATCATTTGCTACTCGCTCTGCATGCTTGGAATAATTCACTGCATACAAGTGGCAGGCTGTGAAAGACCCTGCAACAGCCAAAGCCACACCATTACGTATCAGTTGTGGCACCCACAATTTACCTACGTTTTGGGTTCCATGCATGATTTTTTTTATAGATTGTTTCTTGCCACAAAGTCACCATTTGTACTTTCTAATGATCTGTGGTCCATTCTGTCTTGTTCCTTAGGCCCTGATGAGGACCGTGTGGCACTACTGCATCGTTGCAGTACCACTGGTGTTTGCCTTCAGCATGCTGGCCACCATCACTGACAGCATCCTCACCAAGGCTGTCCCCTCCTCTGACACTGGTAAGACTCATCATAAAAGATCAGAGTGATATTTTGTGTTTTGAGCCCATCAGGTACTTCCCAGCTCACACCAATGCTATTGATCACTGGAGCACATTCACAGTGAATGCCCAATTCCCCAGGAGACCTGGACAGGCAATGGCATGCGATGGGTGTCAGTGGAGCAGATGAACAGAGACTGGTGGGGCTAATACAGGATGAACTTGAACAACATTGAGCAAGCATCCCATGATCCCTGTCCTGTGCTGCCTGCTGACATCCATCATGGTGGGTGCAGAAAGGGAAAGCTTTTCCAAATTCTTCTCTCCATGGGAAGCCAAGGTTTGTTAATAAGATAAGCTGCTCTTCCACTGTGCCAGTGGCTGAAAGTTCACACTTTTTGATTTAGGGTATCTTAGGAGAAGTATTCTGGATCACCCTTTGCAAACATGATTTGTCTGGTGCAGTAATTGCCCCTCTCTCTTTGTTTTGGCCTTGTTTCAGTCAGAGGGTTACTATATTTCTCCACACAGGGCAGCTGAAATGCAGTGGTAGGCACACAAATCTTTATACCTAGGGTTTTAGTTCTGTCGATGAAGGAAACATACCTACATTATTGTCATGGGAGCCTTGCTGAGTTTGTGCCGGGATGGAGCTGGCTTAACCCGGTTTGACATCTTTTGCTCAAGCTCTCTCAGGGTTTGCTCTCAGAGCTGGTATGAAGAGTCTCTCTGCTTTAGCTGAGCCTTTCTGGGCTGCCAGTCTGCACCCTTCATCTTCTCTAGCAGCTCTCTGATCAGATACCTCAAAATGGGAGTTATAGTTTGCACAGCTCATTAGTGAAGTTTATAAAGCACTTTTGAGATGCTTCTGGGTGAAGAGCTTTTCTGAAAATCACTTCAGTAGTTTATTTGTAGAGCTGACCACCACATCTCCTACAAATGCTGGGAGCCTGCGGTTTCCAAATGTGATACTTCTACCTGGAAGTACTACTACTTAGTTCCCAGAGAGGTACGGACTGGAGATGTCTCAGTCCCTCTGCTCATCCAGGAAGAAAAATTGCTGTTTCATGAGTTGGAGTAATGTTCATGTGAGGGAGAGCCAGGGGGGAAGGGCAACAAGTGTCTGTGGGATATACGACCAAGCTGGAATTCATTCAGATTCTTCTCAAAGGGGTTTTGTGAGGAAAACCGGAGCATTGCTTGGCTTTTAAAGCCTGGAGGCAAGCTTCTGTCAGAGAGGAAAATGGGTTTAGTTGCCTCACCCTGTTCCCTGCTTGCATATGTTGTTAGTTAGGGCAGCCTGTGCCTCGGTGGGATGGAGGGTCCCTGTGTGGCAGGCCAGTATTGCAGGGCAGGATGGAGGGAGCTCACAGAGCTGCACAGATGGTCAGGAGACGTTTGCAGGTCATCAGGGGAGCCATGGGCTCTCAGGGGCTTTCTTCTGCCCCATCCATCCTGGGCTGTTGTTGTGCCAAGTGCTTCTTAAACTGCAGAGTTACAGCTGGCTCAAAACTGGGCATGCCAAGGAGAGACACTCTGGCATGGAGGATTGGGAGAAAACCTTGTCTCAGCCACTCCTCCCTGGCCTTTGCCTTTCAAACCATGCTTTTTCCTTGCAACATTTCTGAGGGAAGAGGCACCTGATGGTTTTGTGCTTGTTTTGGAT
>NW_008659679.1:0-2659 GCF_000695815.1 Acanthisitta chloris | reverse complement strand
AGCAGAGCCAGCAAGCTGCCTCTCCAGAGCAGCTGTGGCAGTGAGTGTGTGGGTGTCTCTTCGAGAAATGCAGCTATTAAAATGCGTGCCATCCATCCCTGGCTGTGGGTGGCACCCCACAAGGGCTGATCCACCCATACAGCAGACTAAAGCTGCTCCTGCCTACGAGAGACCAAGACCGGCTCTGCAAAGAGAGCTCTTTGGTGGCATGTTAGAAACCTTCAGTAAGAGTGTGGAAATCTGGTTTTATAAAAAAGCTTTGTTGTCTCTGTGTCAAAAACTTGAGTGTTAAATTGCGACAACTTTTAGTTAATGCAAGGAAACCACACATTGAGAATTTACTTTTGGAAACATCACTTTTAAGCCTTGCTGTTGTCTTTTCCTGATGCTTTGGTCAACTTGGGGCGTGTAGAGCCCATGGAGGTTTTTCCTTGGGCCAGGAAGAGGCTTTCCGAGGAGCTGGAGTTTGAGTTGAGCTCAGATGTCCATTTCAGCATGGAGCTGGAATGGATGGGGTGTTGCAGGAGCATAGCCTGTCCGCCCTTGCTAGACACTGAGTCACCTATCCTTGCATTTTAAGTAGGCGTCTTGGAAAGGGAACAGTGTGAGGTAGGATAGCACCATCCCTTGCACCCATCATCCTGCTTTCAGGACCAATCCAAGGTCTCTTCCTACCAAGGCACTTGCTCTTTGTTTATGGCTGCTGCTTTGCACTAAAGCGGAGGCAGCAGAAATTATTTCATTAGCTTTCCTTTGATTTTTTCCCCCTTCTCTTCATCTTCAAAGGCAGGAAGAGAAAATTCAGCCCCACATGCATGTGCTGTTCAGCTGGACGCATGAGCTAGCATGGGAGAGCAGCCCCAAGCCTGGGGGACTTGCATTCACACAAGCACTCCTTGTCAACCCTGGTCCTTCCCCAAGAATGAAGGTCTTGTTTCTGCGCAGACCCCCCTGCCCTTGGGGGAAGGAGGCCGGAAGCCCAGCAGAGCCTTCCTGCGTAACGGGCCCGCGTGTCGTGATTTTATGTGCACGTCAGAACCCTTGGAGGAGAGCTCACAGCCAGGCAGGGCTTGGTGCATCAAACCCCCCCAGCTTCGCTCAGGCTTTGCTGGTTTGAAGGCAGCCTCTGGCGACGATGACCTAGTCATTAAATCAGGCCCCATGATTGCCCCATGGGTGTGTGGCTGATCTGGGCCAGCACCAT
The DNA here is from genome assembly GCF_000695815.1 of Acanthisitta chloris. NCBI lineage: Eukaryota > Metazoa > Chordata > Aves > Passeriformes > Acanthisittidae > Acanthisitta > Acanthisitta chloris. Next base: position 1,455 of record NW_008659679.1, on the reverse strand, counting down.
CATCTGAGAGGCAACAGGATGTGAGCTGGAAAGGAGCCGCCCGTCTTGGAGAGCCTCCAGCACCCAACCCTGAAACCTGCGGGAGGAGAGGAGGGCTGGGGCAGGAGGGGAGGATGGGTTCCTGGCTGGGATGGGTCATGCCAGGTATGGGAAAAGGGGGGAAACACTCTGGAGAATGAGGAAAAAGTGCAGGGAAAATGCAGAAAGTGGGATAGCCATGACGAAGAAAGTGAACATGTGCGTTGCCAGAGCTGTGCAAAGCAATGCAGGAATTTTTCTGCTGATGTGATGATTTGTCTTAGTTAAAGGTCTTGCCTTAAATGAGATCCATCACATGTGCAGCTTTGCAACAGAGCTAGGGCCATGCTGCAGAACTGAGACTCACAATGTCCCAAAGCCTGAGGGCGTCTGACACGAGGGATCTAATTTAAGCCCATTAAACAGAAATTATCTTTCTCAGCAACATGTTGGAGAAGTGCATATGGAGAGCCCAGCCTTTTAAGAGGATGGATTTCTGTTCCAGAGAAAAAAAAAAAGAAAGGGAAAAAAGTGCCTCCTCAATCATAAGAGCCAGTTTGGCAATTGTATGTAGTAATTAGTTTAATTCAAATACCTAGAGGGGAAAAAATAATTGCAAAACCTGCCCAGAGAGTTTGGTGGTTGTGGGATGGTTCCCATTGGCAAAGGGTCAAGGCAAGGTCCCACCCATTGCCTTTGTGTTCCCATGCGCGGGAGGAGCAGTCAGCAGCGCTTCCCGGGAGATTTCCCTCTCCGCATGGCTACGCCCTTGGCTTGGGCTCATTGCACAAGTATTTTAAGCATGCTGATAAAAGCCCAATAGTCACTGGCCGTCATTACACTAACACCTGGCTGCCTGTTCTCTCTGGGAGCTGGGGATCTTTTCCCCATGGCTGCCTATGTTAAATATCACGCTCAGCTCCACATCTTCTTGCATACCGGACAGCATCCTCCTCATCCACCCTAGATGCTGCTGGCCTTGTGTGGTGGCATTTCTTGGTGAAAATTTGATGCCAGCAGCACAAATAATCATACTGATAGTAAAAAAAAATAATTGCAAACATTGTTTCAGAGCTGGGCACAAGTTTCTTGTATATGCTGCCAGCTTGCTATTCCTCCCAGAGCTGGGGAATAATGATTTTTTGCGTGGCCAGGTATTTTCTGCTTCCCTGAACATTACAGCTGTCCTGTATGAAGACCAGGGGACAAAAGAGCATACTGGGTGTGTGGGGGCTAGCTTTGTGTCCTGGGGGATGTCCTGGCCATCCATCTGCATGTGGAAAAAAAAGTTTTTGCCAAACTGGAGGTGCTTCCCCATCCGCCAGGTTCCTGTTAACAATGCAAATGGGAGGGCTGCTGGAGGGGAACCGGCCCAGCCGGGCAAAGGGCTTGCATATCCATCCAAATGGAAATATCCATTCTTTTTGCAAGGGGGGG
>NW_008659678.1:0-1629 GCF_000695815.1 Acanthisitta chloris | reverse complement strand
GGGGGCACAGGAGGCCCAGTATGGATCTGAGGGGGGTTTGGGGGGGACTCACCTATGTTGGGGTGGTTCAGGACCTTCATGATTCGAACTTCCCTGAAGAGCTGGGAGGACAGGGGGGACAGGAGGAGGGTTTGGGGGAGGTCAGAGGCCACAACCCTCCAGGTGGCACGCCAAAATCAGCTGTCACCCCCTGTCCCCCTTCAGGGACTCCCTTACCTTCTGCAGGCTGGAGGAGTTGAGCTGCGTCTTGTCGATGATTTTCACAGCGACCTGGGAGGGGGAAAAGGGGAGTCAGGGGGTCCCCAGGGCTGTGGTGGCACTGGGGGAGTGAGGGACAGGGGGACAAGGATGTCCCCAGGGCTATCCCCAGGCTGTGGTGGCACTGGTGGAGTGAGGGACAGGGGGACAAGGATGTCCCCAGGGCTATCCCCAGGCTGTGGTGGCACTGGTGGAGTGAGGGACAGGGGGACAAGGATGTCCCCAGGGCTATCCCCAGGCTGTGGTGGCACTGGTGGAGTGAGGGACAGGGGGACAAGGATGTCCCCAGGGCTATCCCCAGGCTGTGGTGGCACTGGTGGAGTGAGGGACAGGGGGACAAGGATGTCCCCAGGGCTATCCCCAGGCTGTGGTGGCACTGGTGGAGTGAGGGACAGGGGGACAAGGATGTCCCCAGGGTTGTCTCCAGGCTGTGGTGGCACTGGAGGAGTGAGGGACAGGGGAACAGGGCTGTCCCCACACCATGGTGACACACCCAGGGTGACAGAAAAGGGGATGAGATCATCCCCAGGACTGTCCCCACACTAGTGGCACTCCCAGGGTGACAGGACCATTCCCAGGGCTGTCCCCAGGCCGTGGTGGCACTCTCAGGGTGACAGGACCATTCCCAGGACTGTCCCTAGGCCATGGTGGCACTCCCAGGGTGACAGGACCATTCCCAAGGCTGTCCCCAGGCCCTGGTGGCACTCCCAGGGTGACAGGACTGTCCCCAGGCCGTGGTGGCACTCCTGAGGTGTGGACCAGGAACCTGTCTCCATGACAGTGGCACTCCCAGGGCAAAGACCAGGACCTTGTTCCCACGCTGCGGTGGCACTTGTGGGACAAGGACCAGGAATCTGTCCCCACACACCGTGGCACCCACAGGACAAGGACCAAGAGCTTGGGACCATCCCTGTGTCATGGTTGTCCTTACAGGGTGTGGACCAGAACCTGGAACTGTCCCCACACTGTGGTGGCACCCACAGGGTGAACACCAGGAGCCTGTCCCTGTGGTGACACCCATGGGACGAGGACCAGGACCCAGAGCTGTCACCCTGTGGTGGCCCCCACGGGGTGAACACCAGGAGCCTGTCCCTGTGGTGACACCCATGGGACAAGAACCAGGACCCAGAGCTGTCCCCACACTGGGGTGACACCCACAGGGTGAACACCAGGAGCCTGTCCCTGTGGTGGCACCCACAGGATGAGGACCAAGACCCAGACCTGTCCCCACACCATGGTGACACCAACGGGACAAGGACCAGGAGCCCAGAACTATCCCCACACCGAGGTGGCACCCACAGGACAAGGATCAGGTGCCCAGAACTATCCCCACATCGAGGCGGCACCCAGGGACTGAGGTCCCTGATCCTG
>NW_008659677.1:57147-57403 GCF_000695815.1 Acanthisitta chloris | reverse complement strand
CACCGGGAGCGCCGCCGAGCCCTGCGGTGCTGCTGGCACGGGGCGCGGGTGAGCGCGGGATGCGGTTCCTCTTTTATCCCTGTTCATCGATGATACTCGGCTGCTTTCGTTAAGCACTTTGACATCTATTAATGCTCTGTTGAATTCACCGGGCGGCAGAAGTCAAAACCAGTTTAAAGATGTTCGTCAAGGCGCGTTGCTGCGGCTTGTGGTGATCCTGCTGTTAGCGTAGAAAACACATAATCACGGCATGATT
>NW_008659677.1:47194-56802 GCF_000695815.1 Acanthisitta chloris | reverse complement strand
TCTTGGTCACTAAGGTCTACCTTGACTACCACACTTCCAAACATTTTACTCTATGCTATCACCGCTATGGGGTGGGCCCAGTTTGGAGGTCTGGCAGTGCTGGTTCCCATAGATGCTGCTGGTTTCCAGCCTGTGGGAGCACCCAGGGAGGCACAGCAGCAGCCAGGATCCGGGAGCAGACGCGTGGGGTGTTTGCGCAAAGACTCATCTCTCTGTCACACACAGGATCCAGAACATGCAGGGCAAGGTTGGCAGTCCCAAGGCTCTGAGCCCTTGCATCGGTCTGGAACACCGACGGCCAAAAAGAACTTTTTGTGCACACATACACAGCCTGGGCAATGCACACACACATGTTTATTCACGTGTGTGGATGTCAGGGGATGCTAGTGAGGGAAAGCTGAATGGAGGAGAGAGACCACGGCACCTCCTCTTGCGTCTCCCTGCTCCCCCTTACCACAAAGCGTGTAAAAGCCCTTCCCAGAGCTCTGGAACAAAGGAATGAAATTCTGAGCTGCAGCAGAAAGCATACACAGCCACGTCTCATGCAGGTGCTGCATTTGGGTCCAGGTGCTGGTGCACATGGGGAATCTTGGTACACCTTCTTGGATGTGGTTTGCAGGACACCCACACCCATGTGTGTGTTGCTGTGTCAAGTGGCTCCTCTGGCACGGTGGTTGCCAGACACCTCCCTGCCAGCAGCACAGCCCACCCCGGCAGCCCATCGGGAGCCCAACAGCTTTCAGCAGCCCTGGTTTGTAAAAACTTCACCTTGTTAAGCTGATTTAGACAAGTTAAATCCTTTAAGGATTAAAAATGTCAGCACCACGACTGGCAAAAGTTGTTGTGGGGCATCTTCTCCCATGCTGGAATAGGTCTGTCAGTACAGGACAGCAGGCTGGGCTGCCACGACTGGCAAAAGTTGTTGTGGGGCAGCTTCTCCCATGCTGGAATAGGTCTGTCGGTACAGGACAGCAGGCTGGGCTGGAGAGGAGACAACACTGCCATCCAGTTTCAGAAGAAGATATGTCCAATAAGCCAACTAAATTCAGCTCAAACGCTCTCCTGAGATCGAGAAAATGTTTTATATTCAAAACCTGCCAGTGAAACCCCTGCAGATGTGCTGCCAGTACATCCCACGTGTTCACCAAGAGTTGCACTGGCTTTGTCCAGGAGGGTCTTGGGAAACTTTGCTACCAGTTTTAATCTTGGCTGACTATCAGGCCCTTCCTCAGCAAAGTGCTGCTGATTTGGGTTTAAAAAAAAAAAAAAAAAAAAAAGGACACAGGTTATACAGAATAAAATCCAACTTCTGGTAACTTCAAACCATGCAGATCAACTTTCCATGCCCAGGGTAAATACTGCATGGAAATACCTTTTGGCATTGAAACCTGTGGCATTAAGAAGACAGCTTGTCCTTTCTGCTGTTTTGCCACTGAATACAAGTGCAGGGATTACAGGCAGGCAATCTCTGACCAAATCCTTTTCTGATGTGTTTGATTATAATGTGATAGCCCTTTACTACTGAGAAAAAGATTTATGTCACACACAATTGCACAATTTGGAACTTATTCACATACAAGAATGAAGAATAAACAATAGAAAAAGAGCTTTTCTCCCCTGGTACTAAAACCAGACCAACGGCTGAATTAATCCCTGGTGTTTCAAATCCACTCATGAATTTGACTAAAACACAAAACTCGCCCTTTTCAAATGGAATTTTGGTAGAGAAACACATTGGCCAGAGAACCAAAGGGAGTAAATCAGCAGAAAATGGACCTGTTCCATAGGTTACACATGGACATTTTGGGAACACAAAATCAGAATCTTTTAAACACTAGCTGGGTTCAATCACAGTTAAGTGACAAAAGGCTAAGTTGTGCCTGTGCTGCTCCCCACATTGTGTTTGGCTTTGCAGCGCATTGCTGACTTCCATCTTTGCTCAGCTCACTCAGCTTTTACTCCAGCTGTGCAAAAATCTCCTCAGTCAGTTACTAGCAGTGTTTCTGGGGTGCAAGTTCAGCACAGAAACCACCTCTTTCTTCTTGTATGCATCACTGGTCATCAGTGGGCAAGGGCACGGGCAGGAGTGTGAGGATGGTGTGAGGATTTGGGGCTGGCTTCATCCTGGGGTAACAGAAACATTGGGAAATGCTGGTGGGAGAGGGAAAGGTGTGGCCTCTTTAGGCTGCCCCTATTGCCTTTATATATCTGCTACTGAGTTGATGAAGCCAGCAGCCTTAGATGAAATTTCTCTGCAACCTGCTGAATTTTAGACTGACCTTTTCTCTCACTTGTTTATGACAAAATTAAGGAAACCTGTCAAGGGCAGACTGCCCTTAATTTCCCAGTACTCCAATGTTGCTCATTTCTCTAGCAAATAATTGTCTTTCAAACACGTAAATGCCAGTGTATTTCTGCTTCTTCACTTTTCTCCTTTTCCACCTCCATGAAATGCCACCAGATAATTTTACTTACCCAACCTTCAGCCCTGTAACACAGGGCTTTGGGACCTTTGTGCCCTCTTGGGCACAACCCTAACTTTCCAACCAGCCCTCCAAAGTTGTCACTCTGGCCCTCTGTTTGCTCCCACACCTTCCTTCTCTGCTTTTAGACCAGCAGAAATACCATCCAGAGCCAGAGCAGCAGCTCAGAAGTGGCTGTGAGAGCCCTCCCAGGCTTAACCTCAGTCCAACACATAGGGCACCCCAGTAGAATCCTGAGTGATGCAAACCCTGACCTTTTTCATTTGAGTTCTGCTGTTACTGGAAGTTTGAAGAACTTTCAAGAAGAACCCAAACTTCACCCAGTAATCAGAAATTAATACCACAAGCTCTTCCACCCTGCTGAGTTGAAAAAGGGCTGAAAGGAGTAGGGCAACACACATGGCCACAGATGTAACACAAAACAGAAAGACCAGGATTGAATGCATCTCATTTTGGGGGGAGAAAAATGGGGTAAAATGCTGCCTCCCTGCTAAAATTCCTATCCCAAGCTTCATGTTTAGGTTGTCTCTTTTTAGAGCATAAGGTAAGGAGGCAGGAGAATATTAGTTAACACCAGCACAAAACATCTCAAACGTGAAAGTTATAAAATCAGCAGCAGCAGATGGACATCGAGTTAAATGTTGATCCTGATATCTAAAGGAATGCATTAGTCCCTACCACAGCAAATAAGAAAGCATCCCAGAGGATCTCAGTTTCCAGTTTCCTCTTTATTCTAGGCTTGCTAGACTAACTCTGATATGGGCCAATATATCCTGGTCTCCTAGCAAATACCCATGTGCTTTCTCCTCTAAGGATGAAATGCCGAGATAAAAGCTCTGGCTGTCAAAATAAGATGCAGAGCACAATGCAAAAAACCCCAAAACTTTACTTCAGCTGGTGCTAGTTCACACTCAGTGTTAAATATGGATCCCTCATTGCCAATTAAGGACCGATTTAAAAAGGCACCCACACTCTTGTGTTTTTTTATAGACAGTGGAGAGAGGTGTAGCTCAGGGCTGAAGCCTTGTGTATGCTCCAAATCATCCCTTATAGCTGCCTGTATGCCACTATTTGCAAGAACTAGTCCTAAAAGACTTTCCTAGGCTAAAGTTAGCTGTTGTGATTATTTATTTCACCATTGCTATGCTGGTTTACTCTAGAGCTCACCTCTGTGTTGGTGCATTATTTGTGGTGCAATGCACTGGGAAATCAGGCCCTGAGGTTAAACTGTGCTTAGGATTGCAAGAAATCTACAGGAAGCCATGGGTAAAACTGCACACCATAAATAAGTAGTATTCTGGTAAGTATAGAAGGCCATTTATTGCATTAAATAAATCTCAAGTGAATCCTTGTGAAGGAGCTGCATGTAGGTGGAACTGCTTAATGTGAATCGTGTAACAGATTTCTGATGAAGTGCTCTGTCAATTATGAGAGCCATCTATTTTCATTTGGATGGCTTGGTGTTCAGGCTGCTCTTCAACATCCATATGTTCTCCATGTGGTATTGCTAGCATCAATTATTTACAGAATGGTACAAATGCCAATTTTACAGTGATGAGGTGCATAATCTACTGTGGCATTATCAAGTAGTAGGATCACCACTGAGAACAGTGAGTTCATCTGGCTTGTTCTTCTCTGGCCTGCATTACCCTAGGAACTGAACCCAAGGGGTGAATCCTGACAGCCCCTAGGAACTGAACCCAAGGGGTGAATCTTGACAACTTCTTTCAGGTCTGACACTTATTTCTCTTCAGCAGCCTTGACACTAGGTGTCTAGCCTTTCACCCCAGGCCCTGTCTGTGATCAGTGAAGATAGATGTCTGCAGAACGCTATTTATTTTACTTTGCTAACAACAGAAGGAAATCAGATGATCTCTAAGACCAAATTGGTACTGCTAAAGTTAGGTGAGACAAATTCTGAGTGAAAGCATACTGAGACCAGCAGAACTCAATATTTATCCTTGATGAACAACGTCCTGGGCAGAATGTCCAAGAGTGGCACATGCCTCCTGGCTTGCTGCCTGGCTGGCTGGAAGTCTGGGAAGAAAATGCAGTTAGAGTGGCTTAGGAAATACAGGGGGGTTCATACTCAGGAAGATGGAGTCTTCCCTGTCTGAAGAAGTAAGCAGTTCTGTAGACTTTGAATTTTTAACATTGATTTTCCTTTTTATTTTATTTTTTTTTCTTTATTTTTTTTAGGGTGAAGTCCTGGGCAGACGCCTTTGGTGGGGAGCTGTACTCTGTTGTGACTAGGTATTCAGGCTCTCTTCTGTTGCAGAAGGTAGGCAAAATCTGTGAGGGTTCCCTTTGCTTCATAGCATCTCCCCATGTAGCCTTCCAAGGTTTCTCCTTAGAGTAGAAGAAAGCTGGAGACCTGTGTCTTGTTCTGTCTTTCAAATCCGTACAGCTTCACATCCATGAGCACAGAGTGATGCCCTGTGACCATTTTCCACAAACCAGAGAGGGGGATCCTTTGCTGCATTCATTAGCCATGGCCAAAACCCACCTAAATTGTCCTGTTTTTTACAAATACTTCTTAACAGCACTCCTCATGTTTCATCTCTGATAATCATTTCATGCCATCCCCTATTGACCCTTTGCTGCTCCTTTCCTAAGTGCCTGTCAGTCCCTCTACTATTCATCACTCACATGCTTCTTGTCACCCTGCCGTTCCCTCCTGCAGCTCTCTGGCTGGCACTTGATTCTTCCTGCTTTCTAATCTGTATGCATCCAGTTGCTCATCAGTTCTTTGAATTTTTCCATTAAAACTCTGCTTTGGACAGTGCCCTCGAGTCAGGTGCCCTGGAAGCCATGGTCTTCCAGAGGCACAGAGCTCTGCTTGGCCTGATCTCCAGACAGGCAGCATTACACTAAAATCTCTACCAGCATTAAAGCATGTAGCTCCAGGGGCTTGAAACAAATGGTCCCATTTGCAGCTGTAGAGAATTTGCCTTAAGTCAGTGGTGAATGGCTGCTCCTCTTTCAGACTTGATCTCTGCCTCGTGGCAGCAGGGCTGTATGGATCAGCACCTCCCAAGTGCTGCTCTGGGGATAGTGTGGCTGCTGAGTGCATCCAGAGAACACGCTGACTTCATGTGGCCATCCAGTTCTTCTGCTTGTGGCTGCTGAGTGCATCCAGAGAACACACTGACTTCATGTGGCCATCCAGTTATTCTACTGTACTCTTTCTCTGATTCTTCTCTTCAGGACAAGCCATGAGTTGCCTCTTAGACCTTCTAGGTGTCTGATTTCTGTCCCCATATTAGCAATAACACCCATATTCCAGTGGAAAAAAAGTAGAATTAAAGGATCTGGATATAACTTTCCTTGCCTTGCTAGTAAGTCCTGTTTCCCTGTCCCCAGAGTTCTGCTTTTTGTGTGGAGTAAGGGAGCATATACTCCAGCATCAGCTTTGCAAGGGTTGGCCAAGAATGATTTTCAGCATCCATCACAAAGGTCTATGCTGATCATCAGCTCTTCTTGGGAGGAAAGTGTCACCATGTCACTAAAAATCCATCAGCACTCATATAGGTACTTGATGCACTAATCATGAGGCAGCTGCAGTGGCATATAGATGCAGGCAGAAGTTTGGCTTTTAGCAGTTTTGATGATGCTTCTGCATTGCCTGTTCTCCCATGGAGTCCCCAGGTGACAGTTGCCAGAAGCAAAGTGACCTGCTAAGGTGTCTCCAGTGGTGCTGGAATTCCAGTGTGCAGGATATACAGATTGGGGCTATTTGATAGTCACGTATCTGCCTGATGCTGTGGGTCAACACAGCCAACTTGAACTGCTTCTGTGGCTATTTCTATGAACAGATTAAGGGTTTTCATGCTCCTTGAGGCCCAAAAGTCAGTGGGACTAAGGAGAACTGGGGTTAGCTTGAAAATAAGTGTTGTGAAAATTAATACTGGAGGCCAAGGATGGCAGATGTGGCACTGAGGTTAAGTGTAAAGACACCTGTGCTGCTCTGATGCTCTGGATATGTTGTACCAGATAATTTCATCTACCTCTGTCCACACTGTGTTTGTCTCTTGGGATCTTGATCCCTTTGGGATAGGGGTTATGTGAGGAGTGTAGAAGCCAGTACAGTACCACTGAAGGTTAGTCACAGCAGACAGATTTTGAACAAAAACTTGCAACTCTTATCAGCTCTTGGTGTAATTCACTGGAAGCAAAGAAAACTCATTTCTGATGAAAAAGAAGCCTGTATGCAACCAAGTCCAATCTAGTATTCATGTCAAGAGGAGTGAAGGCAGAGCTGTATTTTCCTGGATGTGTGATAGCCTTATAAAATAATAGCACTCGCTTGGCCCCATCCAAGTTTGGTTTCACACACAGTTTTTGTCTTGAAAGGGGAAGGCACCTAGTTTGCTCTTGCATGTGTTTGGGCCTGGATTCAGCACAGACCAATTGTGCTTTGCACAGTCTCTGGACAGCCCTGAGTGGGACACAGTGTCATCTGTGACTCAGAGGGGAAAATGTCACTTCCAGCAGGGAGTATAGATGAGATTGGATCAATCTTGCTCTGTAAGTGCTCCAGCCAAGAGTCATCTCCTAAATGCATGTTGTGTTGTGTCCTGCCTTGCCCTAACTTCGTTTAAGCAGTTCTAACAGCTCAGGTTTACCTTTCATCCCTCAAGCACCACTTCTTGAGCTCTTTCATTTCCCCTTTTTTTCCTGTGACTAAAGAAATAGAGGAAAACCAACCACCATCCACTTCTTCAATACTTCTCTCAGCCTCCATTTCTTTACTATGCAGTAGGTCAGGCACCTTCTCAAAAATCATCTCCTTAGAGGAGGGAACATCCTGGAGGACTCCCTCTGCATCCCTGGCACATCCAACACTTCAAGTGGCTGCAGACAGATCTTTTACTGTTAGGCAACATTTTCATGCACCATGGCAGACCCCAAATAGCTTTATGTATATCACCACATTGGCACCAGTTGTGGGCAAGTTAGGCCCGGGGAGCCAAATACACCAAAGTCTGGAAATCAAACATGGGTTTGCCTGCTCCCCAGACACCTTTCTCTTTTTTTGAGGCTATTGCCTCTTTTTGACATGAAATATTTCTCTGTGTGCATGGGTGTGCACAGAGCAGCAGACAGGTGGGGAGCACAATGCAGAGGTCGAGGGGATTGTTTTCTCAGTGCTTGTTTAAGTCAACAGGCATTTTATCTTTGAGGAAACACAAACTGAGAGATAATAACAGCACCTTTCCTATTTTACTTCATGCCCACCTCGTGGCTAATAGGCTTGAAGTAACAAGGCTGTTGTTGCTTTGAGAGCCATAATTTGTCAGTTACTGAATGTTTTGTTTGTAAACCTTGTCTTTCATATTTAGCATAAACTTCCTTTTGTGGCTCTGAGTTTGCTTTGTTTTCTTTGGGTTTTTTCCCATTTGTTTATTTCCTGCAGAAGAACCCTAATATCATATGCTGCAAACTCAAATGGTTGACTTCTCACCAGGCTTTATCATTCCCAGAGACCTGGTGAACAAGCAGACACCCCTTGAATCCACAAGGGCAGGCAAGGGTTCCCTGGATCAGAGAGCTTTGAGAAAGCCCTCAGGTGCCTGGCTGCCCCAAGCAGTCAGGATATCAGCCTAAATCTCACAGAGGTAGCAGAAGCTAGAGTGACTTTGGCTTGATGGCTGAAGCATTCATTGTATTGCATCCTCTTGACCATTAATGCACACTTCTACCTGGCTCAGAGATGATGGATCTGTGTTAAAATGTTGGACAGCTGGAGAAAAGAAGCAGTGTGAAGGGGTGAGTAGGGGGAGGGCAGTAGTATCTCACAGAGCAAAGGAACCTGTGGCTTATGAGGTCTGTTTGCCACAGCCCTGCTGCTGCAGTTGGCCAGGCAGTGACCAAAGGCCTGGGGCCACCAATGGCAGCCATGTCAGGAGGATACCATGCTCTGGGCTTCCAAGGGCTTGGGTTTGTGTGACACAAACACCATCAGCTTCAGCAGACCCAAAATTCAGCTTTTCTTCATTGTGTTGTTAAGGACGCGCTATAGGTCCTTCTGAGAGTTATCTCCTGCTTCCCTCTGTAAGTCAAGGTGCTGGTTGCCTTCCCTGGTGGATAAAGCTGAGAAATGACAGCAGGGTTTGACTTCAGCCCTGTGATTACTAGAAACTGTGACAACTACATGGCAAAGAATAAACTCAGGAAGTTCTGTCAAGACCTTTTCCTGGGTGAAGATGAAAGGAATATCTTTCACACTCTTAATATAGTTTCACTAGCAGTGAGTAATGCAACACTGCACTTCAATAGGCTAAATTTCGTGGAGGTGGGAACAGGAAAATATATTTGGTGACATATCTCTGTTCACAGATAAAACTTAGGATACTGAATTCAGGATATTCCGCATTTAAATCACCACCCCCATCACCCCAGAAGGAGAATCTTAATGAACTGCTCCTGCTGTCTTAAGGGAATGCTACATGAATATGAAAAGATTTTCTGTTAGATCTGACTTAACTTTTTGGCCCCTTTTCAACATCAGATCCTTTCAGTTCTCCCAAGCCTGATTCCTGTTGTGTAAATTATAATGATCTAATAACCTGAACCCTAAATGCAGGTTGTACAGGATAATTTTGGTCAGCTACAAGCACCTGCATTGACTTTCAGCCATGGCATCTGGTAACAGTCTTGAAATCACAAGTACTACTCCATTGCCTACCATTAGGAACTCTTGCAGTGAACAGTCATTAACAGCAGCAGTTTTTAGTGTCAGGAATATGGGCACAAAATGGTTTGCTGGATCATGGGTAGGAAAAAAGCTCAAAGAGGATCTAAGCTCAAGCCTAGTGTGTTCTCTCAGTGAATTGAAACTTTGCAGAAAGTTTTTGGGGGGTTTGGGGTTGGGGTTTTTTTGCCTTCCCAGCTCAGAGCTCAGATGTGTGCATGGTATCAGATTGCTCGTGGTTGCTCGTGATTACTTTTACCCTATTAACATCTACTTGTCAATGTGTCAAGAGCATGCTAAAAAAGGAACATTTGGAGGTAAAAACCCTGTTCTTTCTAATTCAAGATGTGACCCAAGGTAACTGATGGCAGGTCACTTTATAAAGCATGTGCTTGCCTGTGCTGCTGTGGTGTCCCCCCCTCCCTGCACTA
>NW_008659677.1:33354-47154 GCF_000695815.1 Acanthisitta chloris | reverse complement strand
CCGAGGAGAGCCTGATTAAAGCCTAGCCTGGCAGAGATCACTCCTCTCCTGACGAAACCGTGACATGGAGCTAACTGGGACAGACACCAGCTGGGATGTGAGGTCCAGCAGCCGTGGACCTCAGTCGGGGGGTTGTCATTGCACATTCCTCTCTCAGCAGCATGGTTACGCTAACCTTCGTGCTCAACCCAACCACCTCCTCCTCCTCCTCCTCCTCCTCCCCTGCCTGGCCCAGCTCCCCAGCCGCAGCAGAGGGGATGTGAGGCCTGGCGTTTTTAATCCAGTAAAACCCTTGCCGTTAATCATGCCAGACAGAGCGAGCAGCCTCCCTCCCATGCCTGCTGCAGGCTGGATGCTGCTGCTATTTCTGTCTGACCTCCTCAGCCCGCCCCGTCCTCAAGGCATTTCTTACTCTGCCTGTGCTCAGCTGCCCTCCCGATGGTCAAGGAGCTTCTTGAACAAAAGGAGCTCCACGCGCTCACCCTGAAGACATGCAAAGTCCTTTCCCCCCACCTTCTGCTCATTTGGAAGTGTCACTAGAGCCCCTCTCATCTCTAAGTCCAGCCCTGGCAGAGATTACTGCCACGGTACTAACACAACATGAAGATGGAGGGGTTTGTATACACTGCAAAGAAAACATGATGAGGGACCAGGAAAGTGTAAATGGTTGTCTTTGTGTTTCCATATTGCTGAGATAAGGCTCTGTCTTTTCTGAAATAGGTTAATCATACTGTGTCCTTTTGCAGGTTTTTTTTACTCTTTTCTTTCTGACTATCTCTGTTAGCTGTGGGATTTTTTTGAAAAGGAGAAACAAAGGCCATTGTATGCGGTTTTGAAAGGGCAGATTACAGTTACACACTTTAGGAGTACTCTTGGCTTTCTTTTTTTTTTTAATGCCTAGATTATATAACACATGGTCAGAAGAAACTGGTTATATCTAAAGCTGTTCAGACCCAGATCCTCCTCATTACAGCATCTCTCCCAGTGGAGGCACCACTAAGTAGCCATGCTCATCATTCCTGTTTTCTGGGAATTGCCTCTATGGTGCTCTTGGCCTAAAGCATGCTCCTGTGTGCCCAGTAAGTAGTGTCATAACTGTCTGCCGGAGCTTTCCTTGGCTGACCTAAGCACTGAGCAGCAGACCCTTCTTGCTGGAGACCTGGCAAGTTATCTTACAGATATGAGGGCACTGTGGGAGGACAGCATATGCACCAGCATGACATCTCTCCCACTAGGGTCCCAGAGCACATATAACATAGGAGGTGATGGAATGATAGTGCATCTCTCTGTTCTTTTGCCCTTCCCTCTGCCTTAAGTAAACTTCAGGTATGTGATGTGTATAATGCTGTTATGAATGTAATCACAATGCATGTTTTAGGTTTAACAAGTTGGCCTTTGTTTCTCTCTCTAATTTGTAGGCACTGCTAACTTCAGGTACATTGCTGTTTTCAACAGCCACAGGCTTGCAATTGGTTCAGTTGATTTTATGTAGTAAAACCACTTTGAGTTATGGCCAATGATCTGCACTCACCTCAATTCTGGGGTGAAAAAGGAGAGAAGGCAAAGATGGGAGAAGGTGATAAATCAGTGTGATGCTTTCAGTACATCATTTTTCACCAAAGACAGTATCCTGCTAGCAAGAATAGATTCACCCCTCTCCTTACGAGCCTTCTGCTCATCAGTGTGTTCTTCTTTCCCTTGGGTAGAAGTACAAAGATGTGGAGCCAACTCTGAAGATCAAAGAGGTGGATGGCTTGGAGCTCGTGAAGAAGTTCTCGGAGCAGATGGAGAGCATGCTCCGCAGGAAGGTCGAAGCTGTGGAGGTATGACCACTGGGGCTATGGGAAGGAAGTCCTCTCCTGTCAGCTCTGGAGCAGTAGGCACAGGCCTCCTGCCTGTACCAGGAGTATGTGGGTGCAGAGGTTGCATGAGGACTTCTTGCCCAACCCAATGCCTGCTGGTGTAGCTGGCTGCTCACTCTGAGCTTTAAGCAGACACTGGTGGGAGGATGTGGGCGTTCAGACAAGGGAATGCTGGCTTCTCCCTGAGCCCAAAGGAGGAAACAAGATAAAAACAAAGTCTAGGAATAAATATGAGGGAATGAACACTCTTGTAGCAGACAAAAGCTGTTTAAAGAGAAAAAAAGCCCTCTTTAAAGTGAAAATAAAGTTCATTCTTGCATAATGCACTGTGGCTACTGAAGACTAGTAGCTTGTTTCAGCTGTGTGTGTGGCTCAAGGGAAATTTCTGCACCCCGTGAACACAAGCTGCAAGGGAGGTGCTTGGATTTCCAGCCGTATTCATGGGGTCGTGTGGAGGAGGTGGCAAGAGGTCCTTAGCTGTTGCTGTGTGGGAGATCAGAGCAGGTAATCATTATGGCCCCTCTTACTTCCTGCATCTAAGGATTTATCATATTCCCATATATTTACCTACTATGAAGAGCATATTTCTGTAGTCACAGAGCCTTGACTGTGTAAGGTGTCTAATGTGGAAAAATCATCCAGAAACACATAATTTGAATCTCAAATGAAATGTGGGCATATTTAGACTCAGAGCTTTGGCCCATAACATTAAATTCTTAGCCAGACTTTTCCAGTGTTTGGATTGACTTATCCTTTGTGAAGGAGTTTTGCTGAGACTGTCACTGATTGTGCAACCCTGAAAACATGTACATGTTTAGCTGGATTCCTTCCCAGTCCGTACCAATTGAGATTAGTGCCCTGAAGCATCGTACTGGAGAATACTGGCTGATTTTATTGCCTTCCATAAATGGTAAGAGCTTATAAATGGCCACAGCATCACTGAGCCCTTTACGAAATCAAGTCATGGTCTTTGTCTCAGTAACAATACCAGACTCAGACTCCCACAAGGCCCTTTCCTTTGACAAGATACTGACATCAAGCTGGATCTGAAAAGCCTTTCTCGTGGCTTTTTGGAAGGGTTCATGGAAAATGAAGTGAAATCTGTCTGTTGTTTCTCTAAATGGACCTGTTTCTGTTTGTATATGTCCTGTGATATCCAAAATTGCTCAGGGATTTAGTAAGGACTCTGGAGTAAGTAGGTGTGAATATACTTGGCAGTGAATAGCTGCAAATAATATACTTTCCAAGTGGCAAAGTTGCAGCACAGAATGACAAGTCAGCAGAACAGGAGGGAAGGAGGGAAGCTCATAGCCCAGAGGCTCTGTTGGGGTGGAGGAGGCAGTCATGTCTTTTCACAAACTGTATGAATGGCTGATGCAGCTGGAAGAGCTTCTGCAGGGCTTGTCACAGCACCAGCTCACCTTTGTTTCTGTGTCCTTTCCTTAGAGGTTGGTGGAAGCAGCAGAAGATGCAGATCTGAACCATGTGTACAACTCCTCACTGGAGGTAAGTTTATCCTGGTCAGTGACAAAACACGACATGTGTCCTCAGAGAGACCAGCCAAAAGGGTGGACAGGCCAAGAATCTCCTTGTCTTCAGGACACTCAGCTTGTCTAGAGACTACTGCTAGTAAGAGGCTCCTTTGGCAGATCCCAAACCTAGTAACACCAAGCAGATTAGTCCCCTTGGCTCTGGGAGGGGAAGGATTTGGGAAGACATTGTGTTGCGTGATATTATTGACATTACTTTTACTGCACACATAAGTCATCATTATGTGATGCATTAGTGCAAGTTAGCTGGCACTTTGTGGGTTACTTGACTAGAAAATGAGCTAAAAATTGAGTGTGAATGAGCAATGAGGAGGATGCTGTTACAAATACCCACAGCAAACTGTTAATCCAAATGAACTGAATTTCTCACCATCTTTCTCAACAGCTCCCATCATCTTTTCCCTACCAGACAGACACCCACTTGTCAGAACTTCCTGTTTGGTGAAAGTTTGGTGCTGTCCAAGCAATTTGGATAATTGGCTTTCTGTTAATAACTGTTTGTTGTGTCCAAGCTAAGGGATTATTGCTGATGAGAGGAACTGGAGTGAACACTCTGTTGAATGAAGTCCTCTGTTGACAGTACAAGCACAGAGTGCTTAACAGAAGTACAGGCTACCACTGCAAGTACAGGTCTCAATGCTGGGAATGAAAACAGTTCTTGAAATCAAGCTAGCTACTGATTTCACCTCACCTACCTTTTTTTTTTTTCCCTCTAAGAATCACATTAGTCATGCTAGTTGGGTCAACTGCATTCACAGCAAGGGGCATGGATGAGTTGAGGTATATGACTCAGTATTTGTACACACAATTTGCACCCTGTGAGTACTGTTAGTGATTAAATATAAATCCTTGGATAACCTCTAGTTCAGATAAAGTCAGCAAAGGCATCTTAAAAATGTAGGTTATTGAAGGGCAAAGAGTGTCCTGGATGTACCAAAGTGACTGTAGATGATAAATCTCCAGTGACCTTCACAGGGAGAAAGCTCTGTTGTCTTTGAGCACCTTCTGCTCGATCCTTTGCTCTTGACGAGTGTCTGCTACTCGGAGTGACAGAATGAGGGGATAATCCTGGCTGGATGTACATCAGGAGTTAACTCTAGTAAATGACAGCTGTAGAGGCAGGGCAAGTAAGGTAGGTATGCCCTGTAGTAAACCTGGGAGCCAGACCCACTGAGACATTGCACCTGGCTGGCTAGTCACTTAAATGCCTCTTAGGGACCACAGGAGCCTGCTCCTGTGTCCCTTGGCTTTTCTGCTGCTGGTATGACCATGCTTTCAGTCATGTGGGCACCTAACCATAAGAAAGTGGCCAGAAACCATCATTTGGCCAGCTTGACGCTTTTCAGTTGGCAACAGCTCTTGCTTATCACTCATCTTAATCCTATTTGAAGCCCCAATTCTCCATACGTTCCTTTTTTATGTTTTAAGGTGGGGTTTTTTTTTCAGGCAATACTGGTAATAGTCTCTTATTCTCTCTCTGCCTTTCTCTTTTCCCTTATCTTCACCAACAGTTTGATTACTACAACTCTCTCCTGATTAATGAGAAGGATGAAAATGACAATTATGTGGAGCTTGGAGATGAATTCATTTTGGAGCCAAATGAGCATTTCAATAACCTGCTGGTGAACACAACATACAGTGATATCCAGCTCCCCACCAACGTCTACAACAAAGGTAATGGCCTGTCCTGGCCTCTACTTTCTCAGTACTAGGTGAAATCATCAGTAATAATATTGAAAACAAGGATGGGAATAGAAAAAAACAAGAACTGATAGAAAAGAAAGCAGGGCTGGAAAGGTACTGTCCCAAGGTATGACATGTCTGTGCTGTACTCTTGTCACTGTGACAGGTCTTAGGTATAATCTGCTCTTGGAAAACCTCTAGTGATGGACAGTCTTCCATCTTAGGCAGGGATATAGTCTCCTACAGTTCATCTGGACGCTGCCAACCAAAGACACTGTGAGACAAACTGTGATGTGAATTTATTGGCAATTGTTACTCTGTACAAAGGGATAGATTTATCAAGGTCTTTAAGTGTCAAAGATTTTATTGATTTCAGCTGAGAATTTAGACCCTAAGTACCTTTGTGTTAGGAGGCACTAACACTTCATGGGGACACTCTTAATTCTCAGTAAGCATATCCATCAGGGTCTGGGTGTAATTCACAACTGCTACTGGGACATGACTGTTCTGGACTATTTTCTGTTCTCAGCAAGCCTGTGGCACTTTGGCAGCTGCAGGAGCCTAGGGAGGCACCAAGGCTGATGCGGGCACTTCTGTGCCCAGATTGTCTTCTCCCCCTGCATGTTCACACCATTCCAGCTATACATCAGGAGTCGATACATCTCTGGACTGGTCAGCACACTGCCAACCCCTGCATGTTCACACCATTCCAGCTACACATCAGGAGTCGATACATCTCTGGGCTGGTCTGCACACTGCCAGATCTTCAAGCTGAGAACCTGGTTGCAATTATCCTAAATTTATTGCTCATTTTGGCCAACATTCAAAGCTGCCTGTACTGGCTCCTTCCTTACCTTCCTATCAGCTCTTCCCCTTGCATGTGTTTTTGGCAAGGAAAAAAAAGGTACCATTTCTTCTCTCATAGATGAAGCTCATTTACAGTCTTCAGGACCAGTCGGGGCAGGTGCTGGTGACTGTGCTCACAACTGCTGTGTTTTTTATAGAGACAATGGAGGGAGTTCTTTTTCTCCCATGATTTTAAATCAGTTCCATCTGGTCTGACGGCCCCAGACACTTTGATCTTGCTCACAATAGTCACCAGCAGAGCTGGCTGTGGGTAGCCACAGGAGAACTGCGCAGTGCAGGCTGCTGCCCTCAGCAGTGTACAGACAGAGGTAGCCAGATGGCAGAGACAGCAGAGAGGCACTGCCCAGGTAGCTGATTTCTTGCCTGTGCACTTTGACACAAACAACCCAGCTTGTCTGGCTATGGCTGGAGGATGAGCAGGAGATGGAGGAGGGGCCTTCTACACCCAGGGTTCCTCCTGGGTGCAGTGCCCAGCAGCACTCCTTCCTTCTCACAAACAGTAGCAAGCCTGGCTTTCCACAGCTCTTCTGGCTCTCCCTTTGTGCAGGACCAACTTTGGTCTCATTGCCGGGGAGTCACAGTTCAATTTTTTTCCCCTATTCTGACCTCTAGTTAAAAACCACCTCTAGTAAAGTGACTAAACAGGAAATGGTAGGTGAAAGCCTCATCCCTTTCAACATTAATACAGTTAATTCTACAATGATCAGTTTCTCATGATGCCCTGTTTCTGTTGCTGCTGCTCTCTTTGGTCTCCTGTGGCAATGAGTCAACACAGACACCAAATATAAACTGCCTCAGGAGTTCTTGGAAGTCTGCAACTTCCTAGTGCGGCAAGGTGGGACAGCCCAGGCTTTGTGAAAAAAAGAAAAGATCAGGCAGAGAAGAAGAGAAAGAATTGTTAAGGAAGAGAGGAGAGAGAGAGAAACAGTGTGTAAATCCTAGGGCTCCTCTGTCTTAGGTAATTACACCTAGCATAACACTCCTTGTAGCAAGGCTGTTAATGGTGCATCAGGCACTTGCCTTTCAGCAGCCACGTGTCCCCTCTCAGCTAGCAGCTGAGTCCTGCCTGTATGCTGTGCCAGCTGTGCTCAGCACAGCAATGGCTTTCCAGGGCCTCTCAGAGCATTCTTCCAACCAGATGTGATGCTCAAGGGCAGACAAGGCTGGAAAGAGAAGTCGGGTTAATAGTGTATGACCAAACTGAGATCCCCTCCAGTGGCCAGTGGTGACCTGACCTCCAGGATTTGCTTGAATGATGCATCTTAATTTCCTAATGTAAAAGTTTTAGACAAGGCTGCATTCCCCCTGGAGTTGCCTTTGTTCCCATCCCTCTCCTCCCTCAGGGGTGGTGGACACACTCTCACTTCTTTTTCACACTTTTTTCCTCCATTTTTTTATTTCCCCCATAGACCCTGCAATCCTTAATGGAGTTTATATGTCAGAAGCCCTGAATCCTGTTTTTGTGGACAACTTTGAAAGGGATCCCACGCTGACCTGGCAGTACTTCGGCAGCTCCACTGGATTCTTCAGGCTCTACCCAGGTAAAAGAACAAAGATAGGCTTTGCTCTTTTAGTGCAACACACCAGTTTTGCAGGACAGGGTCTGTGCCATGGAAGACCCCAATCTGGGAAGGCTGGGGGCATCACAGCTTTCTGAAGGACAGGGTGCAGTGAGCAAAATACTCGGTGCATGGGCTGCTATTGCCTAGGCTGAAGGGATAGTGTAGAGCAGGCACAAACCCCTTTTTCTCATGTGAACCAGCCCCTCAGGCATTTGCCCTTGCAGCCCTAGAGGAGTCTGCTGTCAGAGGTGTGCCTTGGGCAGGCTACCATCCATAAAGCTCACCAGACACCGTGGCAGGGCTCCCTGCCTTGTGCTCCCTTGTGGTTCTTAGTAGTGGCCAATGCCTCTCTCTGTCTCCGAGCACACGTGGCAGATGCAGCTGGCTGGCCTGACTTGTTATCCACTCGCCAGCTGTGAGTGGCACATAAGGTCATGGCACAAGAGGGAGGTCCTGTGCTTAGAGGAACCCATGAGATACTCTGCAGCTGTAGCTTGGCCTTGTGGCTGCTTTGTCAGATGGCTGTGTGCCCTTGTTCTGTGACCTGTCACGTGCTGGGCAAGGGGAAAGCAGAGATGACTGTGAACAGAGAGCTTAGCAGGGAATCTGGGATGCATCCCTGTCACTGCTGCTGCTTTTTCATGCTCTTGACCACCCTTAGGGAGAAAAACGTATTTTTGAGAACTACATCAAAGTGGCAAAATGTTCAAAGTACATGAAATTGCTCCCCAAATTTGAACAGACTATGCCTAGATACATTTTTTTTGGAAGCTTAATAAACAGTTTACTGAGACCTGCCAAAGACTGTGCAGCTCTGCTTGTATTTCTGCAGAAGGGACACTGCTATTGCTGGCCAGATGTTCTGCCCCTGTGGGGTCTCTGGGTCTGAGCAGTGAGCAGCAGCAGTGCAGGTGCCTGGGGAGTGGGAAGCAGATGCCTGCCTGTCTGTGTATGTTGATTGCTCCTTTTGCTGCTCTCTTCAGGAATCAAGTGGTTACCAGATGAAAATGGAGTTATCTCCTTTGACTGCAGAAACCGTGGCTGGTAAGTTTCAGAGAGACTTGGCCAAAGCACCTTTCAGCCTTCCTCTCTCCCTCTTTTCCAAGGTGACACCTTGGTGAGTTGCTGATCAACAGTTACTGTCCCATGCCGCTCCTGCAAGAGATGGGGGTATGTAAACAAAGGTAATAGCAGGTTAGGAAGCCTTATCACCTGCCAGGAACAGCTTTCCACGTGGCATGATAGATGTATCATGTGTCACATGGAAATCTCCACCAGTGTCTCCTTCCTCTGTCCCATCTTCCTTATAATTCTTCAGCTGGGTGGCAGGGACATCCAGACTCCAGAAATGTGGCATGTTTACTCAGCCTACTCAGCATGGCTAAAAAAGGCTTTAGCAACTGTCCACCCTTGCATGTCTGTCTGTGGCAGGCCCAGCACTTCCCAATGCAGGAATTGAGATGCTGGGGCCAGCGGGAGGGGCAGGTTGTTAGGAAGGGACCTACTGTCTGACCAGCCTGATCCTGCTGGAGAGTTGGGCTCATGGTGCATGTTATGCTGTGGCTAGCATTGTGTGACAGCAGCATGTCCAGCATTCCTCTTCCCTGTATGCTTGCCCTGCTTCCTTGTATTCTTCTTTCATAAAGGTACATCCAAGCAGCCACCTCTCCCAAGGACATTGTCATCATTGTGGACGTCAGTGGAAGCATGAAGGGCCTGCGGATGACCATTGCCAAACACACCATCGTCACCATATTAGATACTCTGGGAGAAAATGACTTTGTCAACATCATTGCAGTAAGTTTGTCTCATTTCCACTGCTGAGCTGTCTTCCTTGTGCCTCATACCGACTCTTCATTCCCCTTAGCAAACTACAGACATTGCACTGGCACAGCTATAACACAGTGACTGTGTTGGATGGGGGATTAACACCAATTGCCCTTGGGGAGTCAACTTTGTGTGGTCAGCAGGGTGGCTGCCAAGTCATTGCACCTCTCCTCTGTGGAGGATGTCAGCTTGCTTACCTAGGGATGTGACTGCAACAGATAATGAAGTGCTATAGACAGACACCTGAGCTAGCAGGGACCTGTGCTAATAAATTCACCTACCTTAACATACTGTGTTTGGGTCCAGTAGCAGTGTAATCCTCAGGATGTTTCCAGGCTAGAAAATTGCCACTCTATAACTTTTTGTGCAGCAGCATCCTGCAAGGCTGCTAATACATGTCGAAGTCAATCTGCACAGGGCTGCATGGAGTTTGGTCAGGTGGCCTTGGTGTTAGTCTTCCTTTCTAAGCCCTGGCCACGATGAGGATGGGACCCACAGAGAACCAGCACTACTAACCACAAAAAGCAGAACTTTACCATGATCCATGCCAAGACTGGGGGGTTTGGTGCCAGGTTAAAGGCTGCTCACCTTCTAGTTTTCAAGGCTAATCCAAGCACCATCTTTTTCCTCAGTCTCCTTTCTAGAAAAGCTTTCCAAGGGCATGGCCACTGAGATAAACTCTACTATTTGTTAATAGCTTCCTGTTGTGTAAGATAGTTGGAAACTGCAGTAGCAACAGCTCTGTCTTTATATGACTAGACATATGGAAGAGTGAACAGTGTCGCCAGAAAAATGGAGGGGAGTCATTAAGGAGTTTGAAATATCATCTGTTCTTTAAAAACAATCCCAGAAAGTTCATGTAATATATATATATTCCTTTACTGCACTAACACCAGGAATATACTGGCTCAGACTCTTATAAGCCTGATCTAAGCTCCTATTGATTAGCTGAGCGTCAGTGACCTCTTACGAATGATGCCCTTCTGAATCTTGCAGGAAAAGGTTTACACTGGCATGTTTTACTTCACATATGTATCAGGCTAGAAGCTTTCAGCCCCCTAATTATCACAGTTCAGTGGATGTGTGTTAACTTGGTATGTTATTGTTCAGCTGTGCACCACAGGCATCCTAGTTCAGGTTACAAAACCACTTGCAAGGTTCAGCTGGGGACTCACAAAGCCTCCAGAAGTCAAAACTATACTCAAATAGTGCTAGAAGCAAGGCCAAGGGCACAAGCTAATAGTGTGTGGATGAAAGTGCTACAGTGTGAGTGAAAAAAAGGAACTGCTTTGTATATGTAGATATGCTCAGATAGAACTCAGCAAAACACCATAATTAACATATTATTTAAACAAATAGAAGATTTATCAAAATAATAATTTGTCATGATCACTAGAAACAACTTGTAAGGGAAATATGTATGAAATGGCATAATGCTCTGTACTGTATTCTGAACATCCACCTAGGACATGAACCCATTTTGTGAATTCTGTCCCATTACAACCCCTTTCTTTCCATTTTCTCTTTGCAGTACAATGATTATGTTCATTTTATTGAACCCTGTTTTAAGGGTATCCTAGTCCAAGCAGACAGAGATAACAGAGAGGTGAGTACCAGGCTCCTATTAACATAATTCAGGTATCTCTCTGTAAGAAGTACATGGGGTTAAGGTACTGTGCCATGAAACTCCAGAGACAAAGGAACAACCATCTCCCAGCAGCACGTGCATTTGCATCTCAAGAACAAGCACCAGTCCAGTGATGGCTCCGTGGTTTATCTTTGCTGTAACACAGGGTCAGCTGGCCAGGTAAGCAGCAGCAGTCAGCTTTCCTGTGTCACAGCAGACTGGGCACCACTGGTGCTGGACCGTGAGTGGACCTAGCCCAGACTGCCATAGAAAAACAGTGTGCAAATGGTCTCCACCTTTTGAAATCCCACATCCTCAGCCCTCAAAAAGGAGAGCAGCCATCCTTTGTCAGGGTGGACTGCCAGCAAGCTTTCTCTGATGAGGGGTTTTGCTGTTCTGATCCAGGAGGGCTCAGCAGCCCTGACATGCTCAGCCTGCATCTCCTCCACCACCCTCTGGGATGACTGGGATTTTTTTGGCTACTCTGACTGGTATTTTTTTTCTTCTTTTTTTTTAAAAAAATGTGTATTAATGGAGGTAGCACAGCCCTCCATGTCTTCTACAGCCAGATTTTTCTCCAAATTTCCTTCTCAGCTCAGCTGGGGTCACAGAGGTTAACTCCAGAGGGTGATGTCTTGTGGTGTTTCCCAAAGGATCCCCAAGTCTTTTGGAGACTATCTTGCAGTTTAATTTACAACCAGATCAATGTCTCTTAACCAGTAGACAAGCCTTCAAAAGTTTTATTTTCTGTTGCTTTTGCATGCACAAGATGTTGTTTTTCCCTGGATAAGGGAAAGTCAGATTCTAGTAGTTTTGTCCCTTGCTGATCATTCTTGGACTGTCAATGGTTCACAGCCCAGAGGCTGAGAAATACAGCCCTGCTGTAACTGTGTGAACATAGGTGCAACCTGATTGCACCACCAGTGGAGTGGCCACTTGACTTTGCCACCTCCATCAATCACAGTGCTGCACTGCCCTGCCAGCAGTAGAGAAGGATCAGGAGCCCCATGGCACAGACTTTTCTAGGTTACCCTCTCCTCCCCCAGTCAAACAGAACACCCTGTCTGCAACTTATTCCTGCCTTTTTCCCCTCTCTCGCCAGCACTTCAAGCAGCTGGTGGATGAACTGCAGGCAAAAGGAGTGGGGACTGTGAGCAAGGCTTTGACAGAGTCCTTCAAAATCCTGAGAGAGGTAAGAGCTGGTGCTGATGCTTGTGTTGGGCACGAGTGTCCCCACCCACCGCTACATTCCCCTCTACAACTAATGACTTAGCACACCCCATACGATTGTGCAGGGGAGGAGGTGGTATGAGTTAGTCTCATGGGCCCCAGGTTTGTGACAAGCAGTGTGCAGAGGTGACCCAGCACTGGGGAGGTGTTGGTTTGACCATGATGTCCAATCCCCTGCCCAGGAAGGATCAGAAGCCAGACGGGATGTGGCCTCGTGGGTATTTTCTTAATGACTCCCACAACTGGCTTTGCCCACACACCTTTATAGTGGCAATAAAATATAAATGATCAGCTGAGAGCAACAATTCTGGTCATAAGTGATGTTATTAGTGAGCAGTTGATGAAGACATGAGAGATGATTCTCAGGCTTCAGATTTATTTCAATGTCACTTTGCTGAGTATCAGTGCTTGGGGGAGAAATCACAGGTAAAGGAGAATTAATCACTCTGATCATATCACATGATAAGAATCCTAAGTGATTCATTGCCTTATGTGAACAATAGGGACTTCAGTAGCCTGGAGGTGAACATACAACTTGACTCTGTTTGTTAAGGAATGGTAGCAAAAAAATGACCAAGAACCAGGTGAATACCTCCATCCCCTCATGGCATTGTCTATAGTGTGGTTGCCTAAAGATGCCAATGCCTTTGGTTCTGACAAAAGTACCTACACAGTACAATGTTAGTGGCCATAATGATGCCCTAGATGTTAGAGTGCCAGAAGTATTGCCAACCAGGGAAGGATTCTCCGTTCCTGCTTATTTTGAAAACAGAAAGTTTAGGTTTGTTGGCTATGGTAAGGCTGTACCTAATTTCTGCCAGTGCAAGCACGATCAGAGTTGAATCCCAGGAGGGTGGTAGCTGAGCTGACTTGTCAGTGGTAATAGAAGCAGAGTGGTTTTAATGGCAGCCTGAGAAGAGTGTGATATGCTGCCTTGGTGTTGCAGTAATAGGCTGGCAGCACTTGAAGGAGTAATGGTTCAACCTCTTTGGAGGAAGACAGTTGGTGAGATGACCAGGGAAGCAGTAATGATATGAACCTCGAACAATTACATGGATAATTTTAGATCTACCTGACAGATTTATCTACATATATCCTTGCACATTAAAAAAAAATTATCTTTAAAACCAAAGATCCAGAGCCCATACATTGTATAAATCAGAATATTTAAACAATTTTTCTACCAGAGGAAAAATGATTCTTAATACCTAATGTAGCACTGGTTATGTACAGTGACAACAGGTTAAAGAATCCCAGTGCAGTACAACTGCAGACTCTCAACTAACATAGCTACAAAGGTCTCAGTGGAAAATCATAGAGCACAATGCTAAAGAAAGCCTGTTTGCCCCAGATGAAATAGCAGTAGGTCATGCCAGGCACAGACACCAAAACTAGTGTGGTTCCACTAATGAGGAGACCTCACACTCCCTTTCAGGCAGGGATGGCTGATCCATTAGACTGGGCAGCCCTTGAGCCTCCAGGAGGGAGGATCTTTATGAAACCCTGCGTACTTTGAGACAGGCACATCCATTGAAATAGCAGGTACATGGTAAAACAGCTGAGACAGAAAAGAACCCTGTCCTTTAGTGACA